>NC_056460.1:12353408-12553927 GCF_018296145.1 Oncorhynchus tshawytscha
GGTGTCAGGAAAATAACCTCACGCTCAACGTCAACAAAACTAAGGAGATGATTGTGGACTTCAGGAAACAGCAGAGGGAACACCCCCCTATCCACATCGATGGAACAGTAGTGGAGAGGGTAGCAAGTTTTAAGTTCCTCGGCATACACATCACAGACAAACTGAATTGGTCCACTCACACAGACAGCATCGTGAAGAAGGCGCAGCAGCGCCTCTTCAACCTCAGGAGGCTGAAGAAATTCGGCTTGTCACCAAAAGCACTCACAAACTTCTACAGATGCACAATCGAGAGCATCCTGGCGGGCTGCATCACCGCCTGGTACGGCAACTGCTCCGCCCACAACCGTAAGGCTCTCAGAGGGTAGTGAGGTCTGCACAACGCATCACCGGGGGCAAACTACCTGCCCTCCAGGACACCTACACCACCCGATGTTACAGGAAGGCCATAAAGATCATCAAGGACAACAACCACCCGAGCCACTGCCTGTTCACCCCGCTATCATCCAGAAGGCGAGGTCAGTACAGGTGCATCAAAGCTGGGACCGAGAGACTGAAAAACAGCTTCTATCTCAAGGCCATCAGACTGTTAAACAGCCACCACTAACATTGAGTGGCTGCTGCCAACACACTGACACTGACACTGACTCAACTCCAGCCACTTTAATAATGGGAATAGATGGGAAATGATGTAAAATATATCACTAGCCACTTTAAACAATGCTACCTAATATAATGTTACATACCCTACATTATTCATCTCATATGCATACGTATATACTGTACTCTATATCATCTACTGCATCCTTATGTAATACATGTATCACTAGCCACTTTAACTATGCCACTTTGTTTACATACTCATCTCATATGTATATACTGTACTCGATACCATCTACTGTATCTTGCCTATGCTGCCCTGTACCATCACTCATTCATATATCTTTATGTACATATTCTTTATCCCCTTACACTGTGTATAAGACAGTAGTTTTTGAATTGTTAGTTAGATTACTTGTTGGTTATTACTGCATTGTCGGAACTAGAAGCACAAGCATTTCGCTACACTCGCATTAACATCTGCTAACCATGTGTATGTGACAAATAAAATTTGATTTGATTTGATTTGGAAAATCTGCGTGCGCGAGTAGCGAGCGTCAATTCACATACACAGTATAGCATATGCCAATGAAAATCCATAATAAACAGTTATCTATGTTCCCTACGAAGCCCCTGAGAGTTACTGTTGTGAGTTCCTTAGATGTCCTACGGGAGCCACCGTACCTGTACCTGTGCTAAACCCGAGTTGTTTATAAACAACCAAGTCTTTCTTGTTCTTCTACGTAAGCGGTCCTCAAGTTTTTCAACCATAGCCTCCCTAAGCTATATGCCTATGAAATCAACACAGGTAGGCTGCGACCTTAGCTTACTGCCCAATACATTATAAACTACATCTTTAGCCTACTTAGCATAGAGGAATTGTAATGATCTCCCCTAATCCTTTTCTACAAATTTATTCTATCTGCATTCTATCTGCTTGTTTTACCAGAATTGCTCCGCGTAGACGCAAGAAAAATAGACTTGCTTGCTATGATGCTGTTAACACTCACTCATATGCATTCTATTTCCAGCATGAGCACAGTTTTCGTTACAATTGAGCTTGAGGCTCGTGGCTGGCAGGGATGTGAACTGGAATGTGTGGAATGAGTCTGGTCACTGCATTAATCCAGCAGGGGGGATCTGAAGGGGAGGGGGGTGGGGTAATGGGGAAGCAGTCTGCCCACAGTCCACAGTGTGAGATAGGCCCTATCCCCCCTGTCTTGTGGCCGGTTGGAACTTCCCCTGGAGGAGCCAGGCCAACAAACAATGATCTTCATTTTGCTCTGGTTTGGACTCTGGTATCTGCTGACTGACATACCACTTACTGCTCACCACACAACACTTGGATGATGCCTTTATTTGTTGCAGAGTGCATCTGCTATAAGTTATCAGTGCTCAGAGTTCATTTTGAGACATTTCCTCTCTCTTTCTTCTTAAACTTATGAAAACTAGACTATGCTCAATTAAAGCTACAGACCACCAGTTTGTCTTCATTATCCACCACAGCCCAGTGGATGTGTTGTACCTCTATTTATATCAAAGTGGTTTCTGAGGTCTTCCTCCTTCAAAGCTACTTTGTTAACAGCAAAAGTGACCTCTGGAGCTGGGCTTTCTGAGGCGAGAGTTTCCACTCCATTGCCTCTCTTTAATGCCGGCATTAGCCTTCAATGGCGGAGGCTGGCCCAGGCCCAGGCCCAGCGGGCCACAGGCTCACAATGAGCTCACTGTCTGTGGGCTGAGATCAGCTCCCTCTGCCCCCCTCTGCTCTTCTCTCATTCGTCCTATCCTCCCTTGTCTCTTCTCCGTCGCAAATGCCACACGCAGAGTCACTGTCCTCAAGATGTCCTCCAATTTTTCACTTTGTCACAGGTTTGAAAGATGGTGACGTGTGTTTTGTTTTTGTTGTCTATGGTCTGTGGAGGAGCTCAAGTGGAGCCATCCATCCAAGCCTGGTGGTTAACTTGTTAATTAGGCTGTAAATTATTAAGTCATTATTCTATTATTTTGAGCATTAATAACAAAACTTTGGTACTGCCTTTTTCCCTCCCATGAGACAGTCCATTACTAAAGAATTGGCTAAACACTGTACAACTGAATAGGTTTTTAAATCATTTTTATTCTCTCTTCAAATATTTTAACAACCAATCCTATCCTATTCCGTGGAGAAGCCTCTTGAAGCCATCCAAAATAATCAAGTCATGTGAAGCTGGAAAGAACACTACCAATCATGTGAATCCCATACAATGGTTCTCATGACTAGGCTATAAAACAATGTTACAGAAATAACAGCTCTGCTTGGTTCCCCATCTGTGCCCAACATGGCTTCGACCCCTCAAATAGTCAACAGAGTTTTACGATCTTGGAGAGGTTGTTGAGGTCGATACATTGGCATGAATGAATGGAATTCGAGAACGTCCTCTTGAATCGATTATATCCTTCCCGCGTCTGCAGCTGGCCAGATAAAGGGAGAGATGTTTCCACAGCAGCCTTGCTGTCTGGGCTGTGTTTGCGTCTGAAAGCGATAGGGGTTTTGAATGTAAAGGGAGACACAGGAAGGATGAGACAATGGTGTGTGTGCGTGCTTCTCAGTACGGCCGTGCGTAGAGCAGCGGATGATGACATCATACCATGAAATGCCTGTAAATCCTTGTGCATCAGTGAGAATGTGTCAAGCCAGGCCCCCCCCCCCGCACGTCATCAAAGCCAGGAAGAACCTGCTCAAATCAAGGAAGCTGCACTGTCCCTGATGAGCCATCCAGCTGTGCCTGAGTCTCCCCTCACCCTGTTTTCCTCAGGCATCCCTTCCTACAGAACAACCCATCTAGCTCTGGCCTCTCTCCTCTCTCCAGTTCACTCTTTCAAACCAGCTCTCCCTCCATCAGAAGACCGGGCCAGGACTGCCTCTCTCTGTGACATTACTGAGCCAAATTAGAATAGTTACGGCTACTGTAGTGAAGGACATTAGCATTTTGTAAGAGTTTGTGCGTGCAGCGTCTCATGGGTGAGTGATTGCCCTCCTTCCACCACAAGTATTATTTTATTGATGTATATCATGTTAGCTGTGCTGGGCTGGAATCGCAAATGAGCTCATCCAGGACAGAAATTGAATCCGAACGTTCCCTCCTGAAGGCCAGGTCAAGACAAAGCCTCACCTTCAGGGAAATTGAGCAACTATTCAGGTATCATCCCTTCCTCTGATGCCTTTTAAAGGGTCTTAGTCTATTGCACAGGCATGTGTCGTTACCGTGTCCAGGAGTGTGAAAGACCTTAATATCCGAGAGACAGAGAGAGAGAGTTCCACTTCCAGTGACTCAGGAAGAGGTCATGGGAAATGTCAGTGGCCAGCCACCATCTGTAGAATCTGTAGCGGAGACGGTGAAAGGCTGTTGGCCTCAGCTCAGAAACAAGAGGGGGAAAACCCAAATGAAACATGTCCCGCTTCTGAGTCTGGTTTAATATCAAACGGTTTCCAATGTAGTTTCTCAGAAGTGGTCAAAAACATGATTATTTTTACGTCAAATAATTAATATTTGCGACGCAAAGCAAACATTTAATATGACCGGCTGCCCACAACAAATGGCAACATCATGCTAACAGATTCCTGTTTTGCTACATTGGTTGTAGCACTACTACTGCTTTTATTACACATCAAGACTTTTCTCCACAACCCTTTTCATCTGCTAAGTGAGGATGAATGGAGAGGCGATTTACAGTACCTACTTGAATGCCCAGCAGCAACCCAAACTCACAGCGTCAGACAAAGATGGAAACCAGTAGCACCTCTCTCTCAGTTCCTAAGAGATTCTGAAGGACCAGCTAGATTTGAACACGACACGTTACATTCGTCAATTGTTACATCACAGCAACAATTCCACATTTCACATGAATTCATCGGAATGCTTTGTAGTGCACCCGTCTCACCGTCTCGTAGCTCGGGGTGAAATTCCTGAGATTATTAGGAAATCTAATCAAATCAATGTTTATTGGTCCCGTACAGTTGATGTTATAGCAGGTGCAGCTAAATACTTTGGTTACTAGCTCAAATCAAATGTTATTGGTCACATACACATGTTTAGCAGATGTTAATGCGAGTGTAGCGAAATGCTTGTGCTTCTAGTTCCGACAGTGAAGTAATATCTAACAAGTAATCTAACAATTCCCCACCTTATACACACAAATAAGTACATATAAATATATGGATGAGCGATGTTTATCTTTATGTATTTGGTCAGGCCAGGGTGTGGCATGGGGTTTTTGTATTGTGGTGTGTTTGTCTTGGGGTTTTGGTGGTGGTATTGGGATTGTAGCTTAGTGGGTTGTCTAGCAAAGTCTATGGCTGTCTGGAGTGGTTCTCAATCAGAGGCAGGTGCTTATCGTTGTCTCTGATTGGGAACCATATTTAGGCAGCCATATTCTTTGAGTTTGTCGTGGGTGATTGTCCTTAGTGTCCTATGTGTACTCTCTGTTAGTTTGCACCAGATAGGCTGTTTCGGTTTCGTTTATTGTTTTTGTAAGTTCGTGTTTCTTTGTTGTATTAAACATGGATCGCAATCGACACGCTGCAGTTTGGTCCGACTCTCCTTCATCACCACTAGAAAACCGTTACAGAATCACCCACCAACCAAGGACCAAGCGGCGTGGTAAACAGAGGCAGCAGCAACAGCAGCAGCAGGAGAAGCGACAGGTGCAGCAGGAGCAACAGCAGCAGCAGCAAAGGCAGCAGCAGGAGCAAAGGCAGCAGCAGGAGCAAAGGCAGCAGCAGGAGAAGCAACAGAGGCAGCAGCAGCATTGGGAGAGGCTGCACTCTTTGGATAAATGGACTTGGGAGGAGATCCTTGACGGACAAGGACCCTGGGCAGAGCCATGGATGGAATTGGAGCTGTCGGCGAAGCAGAGTGCTGAGTCTGAGAGTGTGGAGGATGTATTGGACAGAGTAGAAAGAAAGGTGTGGGCTTGGCATAGCATGCACGGCATACCAGTGCCAGCACCACGCATCAGGCCTACAGTGCGTCCCACCTGTTCAGCGCTGCCGGAGCTTTTCTCCTCTACAGCGCTGCTGGAGTCTCCCGCCTGTTCAGCGCAGCCAGAGCCTTTCTCCTCTCCTGCGCGGCCGGAGTCTCCCGCCTGTTCAGCGCAGCCAGTCTACAAGGAGCTGCCAGTCTGTAAGGAGCTGTCAGTCTGCACGGAGCTGCCGGTCTGCACGGAGCTGCCGGTCTGCACGGAGCTGCCGGTCTGCAAGGAGCAGCCAGTCTGCAAGGAGCTGTCAGTCTGCACGGAGCTGCCAGTCTGCACGGAGCTGCCAGTCTGCACGGAGCTGCCAGTCTGTAAGGAGCTGCCAGTCTGCACGGAGCCGCCAGAGCTGTCAGCCTACATGGAGCAGCCAGAGCTGTCAGTCTGCATGAAGCAGCCAGAGATGTCAGTCTGCATGGAGCAGCCAGTCTGCACGGAGCTGTCAGTCTGCAAGGAGCTGTCAGTCTGCACGGAGCTGCCAGTCTGCACGGAGCTGCCAGTCTGCACGGAGCTGCCAGTCTGCACGGAGCTGCCAGTCTGTAAGGAGCTGCCAGTCTGCACGGAGCCGCCAGAGCTGTCAGCCTACATGGAGCTGTCAGTCTGCATGAAGCAGCCAGAGATGTCAGTCTGCATAGAGCAGCCAGTCTGCATAGAGCAGCCAGTCTGCATGGAGCAGCCAGTCTGCAAGGAGCTGTCAGTCTGCAAGGAGCTGTCAGTCTGCAAGGAGCTGTCAGTCTGCAAGGAGCTGTCAGTCTGCACGGAGCTGTCAGTCTGCAAGGAGCTGTCAGTCTGCACGGAGCTGTCAGTCTGCACGGAGCTGTCTGTCTGCAAGGAGCTGCCAGGCTGCCAGGAGCAGCCAGTCAGCACGGAGCCGCCAGAGCTGTCAGTCTGTAAGAAGCCGACAGAGCTGTCAGCCTATATGGAGCAGCTAGTGCCGCCAGTCTGCCCAGCGCCGCCAGTGCCCCCCGTCTGCCCAGCGTCACCAGTCTGCCCAGCGCCGTCAGTCTGCCCAGCACCGCCAGTCTGCCCAGCACCGCCAGTCTGCCCAGCGCCGTCAGTCTGCCCAGCGTCGCCAGTCTGCCCAGCGCCGCCAGATCTGCCAGTCAGCCAGACTCTTCCAGATCTGCCAGTCAGCCAGACTCTTCCAGATCTGCCAGTCAGCCAGACTCTTCCAGATCTGCCAGTCAGCCAGACTCTTCCAGATCTGCCAGTCAACCAGACTCTTCCAGATCTGCCAGTCAACCAGACTCTTCCAGATCTGCCAGTCAACCAGACTCTTCCAGATCTGCCAGTCAACCAGACTCTTCCAGATCTGCCAGTCAACCAGACTCTTCCAGATCTGCCAGTCAACCAGACTCTTCCAGATCTGCCAGTCAATCAGACTCTTCCAGATCCGCCAGTCAGCCGGGATCTGCCAGAACTGCCAGTCGGCCAGGATCCGCCAGAACTGCCAGTCGGCCAGGATCCGCCAGAACTGCCAGTCGGCCAGGATCTGCCAGTCAGCCAGGATCCGCCAGTCTGCCAGGATCAGTTAGATCCGCCATTCAGCCAGGATCCGCCAGTCTGCCAGGATCCGCCAGTCTGCCAGGATCCGCCAGTCTGCCAGGATCCGCCAGTCAGCCAGGATCCGCCAGTCAGCCAGGATCCGCCAGTCAGCCAGGATCCGCCAGTCTGCCAGGATCCTCCAGAAGTGCCAGTCTGCCAGGATCCTCCAGTCTGCCAGGATCCTCCAGTCTGCCAGGATCCACCAGTCTGCCAGGATCCGCCAGTCTGCCAGGATCCGCCAGTCTGCCAGGATCCGCCAGTCTGCCAGGATCCGCCAGAACTGCCAGTCGGCCAGGATCTGCCAGTCGGCCAGGATCTGCCAGGATCAGTTAGATCCGCCAGTCTGCCAGGATCCGCCAGTCTGCCAGGATCCGCCAGTCTGCCAGGATCCGCCAGTCTGCCAGGATCCGCCAGTCTGCCAGGATCCACCAGTCAGCCAGGATCCGCCAGAAGTGCCAGTCAGCCAGGATCTGCCGGAACCACCAGCCAGCCAGGAGCTGGTAGATCTATCTACCTGCCTGAGCTTCCTCTCACTCCCGAGCTTCCTCTCACTCCCGAGCTTCCTCTCACTCCCGAGCTTCCTCTCACTCCCGAGCTTCCTCTCACTCCCGAGCTTTCTCTCACTCCCGAGCTTTCTCTCACTCCCGAGCTTTCTCTCACTCCCGAGCTTTCTCTCACTCCCGAGCTTCCCCTCACTCCCGAGCTTCCCCTCACTCCCGAGCTTTCCCTCACTCCCGAGCTTCCCCTCAGTCCCGAGCTTCCCCTCAGTCCGGAGCTGTCCTTCAGTCCCGATCTGCTCCTCAGTCCAGTGGGGTTCTGGGTGAGGACTACTAGGCCATGGTCGGCGGCGAGGGTGGACTATCCAGGGACGAAGGGAGAGGGGACTAAGACATTAAATGAGTGGGGTCCACGTCCCGCGCCGGAGCCGCCACCATGGACAGACGCCCACCCGGACCCTCCCTATTGTTTTGAGGTGCGTTCGGGAGTCCGCACCTTAGGGGGGGGGTTCTGTCACGCCCTGGTCAAAGTATTTTGTGTTTATCTTTATGTATTTGGTCAGGCCAGGGTGTGGCATGGGGTTTTTGTATTGTGGTGTGTTTGTCTTGGGGTTTTGGTGGTGGTATTGGGATTGTAGCTTAGTGGGTTGTCTAGCAAAGTCTATTGCTGTCTGGAGTGGTTCTCAATCAGAGGCAGGTGCTTATCGTTGTCTCTGATTGGGAACCATATTTAGGCAGCCATATTCTTTGAGTTTGTCGTGGGTGATTGTCCTTAGTGTCCTATGTGTACTCTCTGTTAGTTTGCACCAGATAGGCTGTTTCGGTTTCGTTTATTGTTTTTTGTAAGTTCGTGTTTCTTTGTTGTATTAAACATGGATCGCAATCGACACGCTGCAGTTTGGTCCGACTCTCCTTCATCACCACTAGAAAACCGTTACATATAGGAATAATCCTCAAATCAAACATTTGGAAATGAAATCATTTGGGTCATTGACGTTCATGAAAAGCTGATAAGGTTTAGCCTAGAGACAAGTGTTACTCCTTTGGTGAATACAGGAAAATACACAGCCCCTATGAAGGAAAAGATGCACCCCTGTCTTGAATGATTGACTACGGTATCTCACAGGAGTCAATCTAATAATGCATCACGATCCTTTCCGTCCACCTTTCCACTGCGCATCATGATTCTCCCAGATTGGATGGAAACTCTTTAAACCTATTAAGGCGTGTATTCCCAGAAACGATCAGGTTATTGATGTCTTCAGAGGTAAAGCTCATCTAACATAGAAGTGCTTCTCCTTGGTAGAGATACAGATTGGACAGAAGGCTGTCTTCAGGGCTATGATGGAGTTCTGCTCCTGATGAGTCATTGCCGGTGTGAGCAGCTCTCTCTCTCTTATGCTATATTGGTCATGGTCTATTATATTCCAGTCTGAGAACTCGGCACATGGCACTTAGGCTATGAAACTTCATATGGGAAATCTGGTCAGTTATGTTCCCACCTTTCCCTCTATAAACTAGCTCACTGCTAGTAGATACGATGGGTACAGTCCCAAACTGTGCTTCTGGGCCTTTACTTTGGGTCAGCCCCATGCTCTGCCTCTTACTGTGGGTCAGCCCCATGCCTTGGGACTCTGCCCCCGTTCACCTCAGCCAATTACTTGAGAAGGAGCTCAGTGATTGGCTTGTTGTCTGCAAACTGTCCCAACCTCGCTGTCACTTCAAATGGGTCCCTACTTCTTCTTCCTGGTTCTCTAGCCATTAAACCAGAGCATCTCTCTCTCTCTTTCTCCTGCCTCTTACTGTAAGTCAGTCCCATGCTCTGCCTCTTACTGTGAGTTGCTCCTTTTAAAATAGCTATAGAGGCCTCTGGCTCTGTTCTAGTTTCAATTCAATTGATTCCTCTTTCAACCTCGCTGTCACTTCAGATGGCTCCCGCCTGCTTCTTCCTGATTCTCTAGCTGTTAACCAGAGCATCTCTATCTCTGTCTTTCTCTCTCTTTCTCCTGCCTCTTACTGTGAGTCAGCCCCATTCACTGCCTCTTACTGTGAGTCAGCCCCATTCACTGCCTCTTACTGTGAGTCAGTCCCATGCTCTGCCTCTTACTGTGGGTCAGCCCCATGCACTGCCTCTTACTGTGGGTCAGCCCCATGCTCTGCCTCTTACTGCATGTCAGCCCCATACTCTGCCTCTTACTGTGGGTCAGCCCCATGCTCTGCCTCTTACTGTGGGTCAGCCCCATGCTCTGCCTTTTACTGTGGGTCAGCCCCATTCACTGCCTCTTACTGTGGGTCAGCCCCATGCTCTGCCTCTTACTATGGGTCAGCCCCATGCTCTGCCTCTCTACTGTGGGTCAGCCCCATGCTCTGCCTTTTACTGTGGGTCAGCCCCATGCTCTGCCTCTTACTGTGGGTCAGCCTCATCTTACTGTGAGTCAGCCCCATGCTCTGCCTCTTACTGTGGGTCAACCCCATGCTCTGCCTCTTACTATGGGTCAGCCCCATGCTCTGCCTCTTACTGTGGATCAGCCTCTTGCTCTGCCTTGGTGACAAGAGCCCAGCCCTCGTCAGACTCACAGCCAGAACTGACCACAAAGGTCTATCTGGCGTCAGTGGCGAGCCACCGGAGCCCGGAGGAAGGGACTCACTGCAGAAGGGAAGGGAGCTGATGGCCTTTGTCTTATCTGTGGTACTCCAGTTCTGCCAAGCATGTGACACAGCTGAGAGGCCTGAGGAGGCACTGATGCTGGCAGCCGAACCACAGTTAGTTCCCATGACCTCACACCTCACCACCTCCCTTACGCTCCTCTACTGCCACTCTCTGGTGCCAGCCTGGCCGGCAGCCACGACCTTGGGTTCATTTGGAGCCCACTGCTTCCGGGGACTGATCGGATGCCTCTCATTGCGTCAACTTGGTCTGGTGGCAGACAGTTTGGTCTGGCGGCAGACAGTTTGGTCTGGCAGCAGACAGTTTAGTCTGGCGGCAGACAGTTTGGTCTGGAGGCAGACAGTTTGGTCTGGAGGCAGACAGTTTGGTCTGGAGGCAGACAGTTTGGTCTGGTGGCAGACAGTTTGGTCTGGTGGCAGACAGTGGTGTTCTGTAGAGAGTACTTTATGTGGTGTTATACGAGTGTGAGGAATGAAGTCTTAGAAACATGATCTGGTGGTAATTACTTGGACTACAAGCAATCATTCTTTACATACTAAATGTATTATAACTTTGTAACTCTGTAATATGGTCATTGATCAATTCTTTGTATTTATGTACCTTTTTTCTAAATGTTTTTCTTTTTCTTTTTTGAGTGGCAGTCCACAGGTAAATACGATATGAACTGAATATTAAATTATATTAATTTGTATATTGTACCTGTACCCCCCCAATGAAAAAATGACAAAATAAATAAAAATGTGGTTACAAAAAAAATCACAAATATTTCCATCACAGCCTATTAACTGGAGTACAAGGCAACCGTGACAGATGTTAAGTCATGTACAGTAGCATCAACCACCAGTGTGTGTTGAGGTGTTCTGATTCTCCAGTAATTTACTGTAATCTGAAGAAATTATGCAACCCAATGTCAAATCTGGTTACAATTAATCAAATCCACTCGAGTTAAGAAAATTAAATCACTGGATCACTGTTTGATCGAAACGCAACTTGTCTGTTAACCCATTGATGCCCCTGTTCACCTCAGCCAATTAGGTGAGAACTGTCCCAACCTCGCTGTCACTTCAAATGGGTCCCTCCTTCTTATTCCTGATTCTCTAGCCGTTAAAACAGAGTATCTCTCTCTTTCTCTTCTCTCTCTCCTCTCTTTCCTGCTGACTGTAAATCCTATTGATGCTTTGCCTTCTTCCGAGAGAGCTGTGTTTCTGTCATCAGCCTACCAGTCCAGTGATACAGGGCTCTAAAATAACAAGACTGAAAATACAGAGAAAGATGGCCTTTGGTTGCAGTATTACGCCTACCGTGGTCTGACTGAGTCTGATGACTTCATATGTAAACTGTTTTCACATAGGCTACATGCACATGATGGACATAGCCGACATACAGTCTTAGAAAAAAAGGTGTTATTTAGACCTTAAAATGAACCCCTGTTGGTTCCATGTAGAACTCTTTTGGTTCCATGTAGAACTCTTTTGGTTCCAGGTAGAACCCTTTTGGGTTCCATGCATAACCCTTTCCACAGAAGGTTCTACATGGAATTAAAAATAGTTCTACCTGGAACCAAAAAGGGTTCTCCTATGGGGACAGCAGAAGAACCATTTTGGAACTCTTTTTCTAAGAGTGTAGCTTTCAGCAGGTTTACACTCAGCTTCCCTCAATTCCCCAGCCTAATAGCGACAAGGTACACTATCGGCCCTTATCTCTGTAATGCAGAGGTTTGGCACTACAAAGCTTTCATTTGAAAGACTCCTCGATTCCTCCTCCATTTTGTGTGCCTGTGAAATG
This sequence comes from Oncorhynchus tshawytscha, assembly GCF_018296145.1. Taxonomy (NCBI): domain Eukaryota; kingdom Metazoa; phylum Chordata; class Actinopteri; order Salmoniformes; family Salmonidae; genus Oncorhynchus; species Oncorhynchus tshawytscha. Next base: position 12,365,511 of record NC_056460.1, read on the forward strand.
TCTGGATCCTGAGGCTTTTGAAATGTTTAGTAAAATTACATTTCACTCCAGGTGCAGACAATGACCTTCAACCTGTTTGAAAGGAGTGTCTCATTTAATGGCAAACTCAACAAGCTCAGTAAAGTTGGCTATGTTCTGTAAAATGACTTTGGTGTACATCTGTCAGCCAGTGATACATTTGGGACAAGACCTCATTTCAGTTTGAAAGAGGGATTTTGGGGAATGGGCCATTGCCGATGTGTATGCTAAGTGCTGACACTGAATAATTTCTCTCCCTATTTCTCTCTCTCTCTCCCCATTTCTCTCTCTCTCACTACCCCCCCCTCTCTCTCCCTCTCTCTCTCTCCCACTACCCCCCCTCCCCTCTTTCTCTCTCTCCCTCCCAGACCGAGAGGACCAATCAATTCTCTGCACGTGAGTAACCTCTGAGCCATGTCTGCTCAGCCCTTTTCTTCTCTCTTTCCGTGTTCTGTGTTGCATGGGTTGCTGGATTTACAGGAAAGTGTCTTCTCAGTTTGATTCCTTGCATCCAGCCTGCATAGTATCATACCACACGTCACTAGTTTGGACCAGATGGTTTAGAAAGGCCATACAGCACCAGCTTTATTGCATAACATTCACAATTCAATTATCTTAGTTATGCGTGTCTCTTCCTCACTTAGTAGTCCCGAAAATGAAATGTGAAATGACCTGCTGCATGGCATTCCTGCAGAAGCTCTATTCAACTACGAATGAAGTGTAGCTTATTGAAGCCGACATGAATGTACTTAGCACTGATTATAGGTCGAAAGAGGAATCAATTGAATTGAACTAGAACAGAGCCAGAGGCCCCTATAGCTATTTTAAAATGAGCAACTCAGTAACACAGAACAGTGAGACAGACACTTACGGGAAGAGAGACTTAGGCTTGGGGCAGGGAAGCTGGGAAATGTTTGGTATTTCAGGTACACACACACACACAACCCCTACCCGTTGGCTGTATTCCAGTCTAGCGCCCAATATCTACAGATGACAGGAATGCTGCCAAGAAACATGTCAGCGTGGCATCTCATCGTAAGCCTCTGTGACAGGCCTACACCGATGATGTTTGAAAGAGTATACAGGGTAAAGTTTCTCCAAGTGTGTGTGTGTGTGTGTTCTCTCCCTGCGCTCGTCTGAACCCGATCCTCCACCACCCAATATTTCCCTGGAACCCCCAGGGCTACAAGCCATCAGTCAATAAATATTTTCCTAGCCTCTCACCATACATGACTAAGTCTTGGGGAGCATGGAAGAATTTGGATGGATGTCGGAAGTGTGGCTTGAACACTATCATAAAATCTCACATCTGCTATGAAGCATTTATATGCCAACTGTGACACACACACACACACACACACACACACACACACACACACACACACACACACACACACACACACACTGTAGGAGACGGTGGTCATAGCAATGTAAACGCTGCACAGAGATGCCATGTGATTATAAGTCAGTCCCTGAGAATATGAGCCGTCTCCTCTGCAGCAAGGCGAACCAACTTAAACCTTCCAGTTTAATGCCAACCTCATGGACATTTGACGCAATCACTCACTCACGGGCTGTGTCCAAAATAGCACCCTAATGCCTAAATAGTGCACTACTTTTGGCCAGAGCCCGTCATTTCAGACGCAGCCAGAAATACCCTCTGCTCCCGGTGGATATTGAGCTCAGCACTAAACACACAACTCATCAGCCATACAGCATATTCATAGTACTAGACTAGACTACCATAGGACTTCACCACATGACCAGGTAAGGGGAATCTGAAAGGAGAAAACAACACATGACTTTGTTATAGTAATTGGTTTTATACTCAGTGAGTATTCAGGGGCCTTGTCATTTATTTGAAGATCATCATGTCGTTAGTTTTATTGTGCAGATGATTTTGCTCAAATAGATATAACCTAGCATTGAGCTTGAGATCGGGGAGAAAGTTCAATGTTAACCACCAGCGATTACGTAGAATGAGTACCTATTGTAAAACCACTGGTATGCATTGTGTGTTGACGTTACTGTACAGTAAGTGGTACTTGGGGATAGGATTCTTTCTGCATGGCTTGAAGAGCTTGCAAAAACATACTTCCTTGCTCTAAAGCTGTCATCGCTGTGGGTCCGTGAGAACCACCCTCAACCACAGCCGCTGAACTAAACTAGCGCAAAGAAAATAAACAGCACATATAGATACACAAAAGCCCAGCTACACACCGCCTCATCCGATAGACCTCTCAAATGTGGTTTATTGTCACTTCATTTGTTGTTTAGCGGAGTTGCGTTGAGCAGAGCCTGGCTAGCTCTCTCACCCCCAGCTCAAGACTGTTTATGGAGTTTCCCAAGTGCCATAATCTCCTCACAAAGACTGCCAGTCAGAAAGACAATTCTGACACACACACACACACATACACACACACACACACACACACACACACACACACACACACACACACACACACACACACACACACACACACACACACACACACATCATTCTTCTCCATCAACTAACCCAGGGATCTGATCTGTCTTGTATGTTTTCTATCTATCAGAGGTGAATCTGGTGCTGGCAAGACAGAAAACACTAAAAAGGTCATCCAGTACCTTGCACATGTGGCTTCCTCCCATAAAGGAAAAAAAGACCACAGCATTCCTGTAAGTGTAAGTTTCTGTCTTTGCTTTCCCTATATTCCCCCTGCCATGTTTATCTCCCTACCACACCTCTAGATCTCCCCCTAAGCCCTGTTCTAAATGTCACAGTTACAGTATGTCTTTCTATTGAGGGGTAACTGATGAAAGAGGAGAGTTAACAACTTGTACGGCCCACATTGTCCCCCTAATACCAGGCCAGTCTGATCCACATTGTCCCCCTAATACCAGGCCAGTCTGATCCACAATGTCCCCTAATACCAGGCCAGTCTGATCCACATTGTCCCCCTAATACCAGGCCAGTCTGATCCACAATGTCCCCTAATACCAGGCCAGTCTGATCCACATTGTCCCCGTAATACCAGGCCAGTCTGATCCACAATGTCCTCTAATACCAGGTCAGTCTGATCCACATTGTCCCCCTAATATCAGGCCAGTCTGATCCACAATGTCCCCTAATATCAGGCCAGTCTGATCCATATTGTCCCCCTAATACCAGGACAGTTTGATCCACAATGTCCCCCTAATACCAGGCCAGTCTGATCCACATTGACCCCCTAATATCAGGCCAGTCAGACCCTTAATGTCCCCCTAATATCAGTCCAGTCAGACCCATAATGTCCCCCTAATACCAGGTCAGTCTGATCCACAATGTCCCCCTAATACCAGGCCAGTCTGATCCACAATGTCCCCTAATATCAGGCCAGTCTGATCCACATTGTCCCCCTAATACCAGGACAGTTTGATCCACAATGTCCCCCTAATACCAGGACAGTTTGATCCACAATGTCCCTCTAATACCAGGACAGGTTGATCCACAATGTCCCCCTAATACCAGGACAGGTTGATCCACAATGTCCCCCTAATACCAGGCCAGTTTGATCCAGAATATCCCCCTAATACCAGGACAGGTTGATCCACAATGTCCCCCTAATACCAGGCCAGTTTGATCCACAATGCCCCCCTAATACCAGGCCAGTTTGATCCACAATGTCCCCCTAAATCCGGGCCAGTCTGATCCACAATTTCCCCCTAATACCGGGCCAGTCTGATCCACAATGTCTGCCTAATACCAGGCCAGGCTGATCCACAATGTCCACTTAATACCAGGCCAGTCTGATCCACAATGTCCCCCTAATACCAGGCCAGTCAGATCCATAATGTCCCCCTAATACCAGGCCAGTCAGATCCATAATGTCCCCCTAATACCAGGCCAGTCAGATCCATAATGTCCCCTAATACCAGGCCAGTCAGATCCATAATGGCCCCCAATACCAGGCCAGTCAGATCCATAATGTCCCCCTAATACCAGGCCAGTCAGATCCATAATGTCCCCATAATACCAGGCCAGTCTGATCCACTGGTATTTACAGTACAGTGGATTAACTCCAACCCTAGTTAATCCATATCAGATAGATCCGTATGATAATGGGGGCATAATGATTAGAGGACAACAGTGTCTTGACAGTGGACATGGGCTGTGTGATGAGGTCACCAAAGGGTCAGAGCCTTCTGTGGTTATATGATGCTGGTACATTACCACGGCAGTCAAAAATAGGCTCATTAAGCAATAAGGCACGAGTGGGTGGGGTATATGACCAATATATCACAGCAAAGGGCTGTTCTTCGGCACGACGCAACGCAGAGCTATTATAAACTGGTTACCAACGTAATTAGAACAGTAAAAGTTTTGTCATACCCTTTCCCCAATCATCATTCAGGGCTCAAACCACCCAGTTTATAAAAATGAACCCATTGATAAAATGTGCCAATATATAATGTTTTTTTTTGCATAACATGCCTGTAAATGTGTTAAGAATCCATATACACAAGCTGCTGTCCCATGATGTGTGTTGCCAAAGTGAACACATCCTACAGTAGTACCTATAGTGGGCTCTATAGATTGTGCAGGCGTGCACAACCCTCTAACATATTTGCGTTTGTTTATTTGCAACAAACAGCCAGAGTCGCCTAAACCAGTAAAACTACAGGCAAGTCTTTACACTTTCTTCTCAACATCTTATTCATGTGCATGTTGCATCACCAACTTTCTACTCTCAAACGGACCTACTGTTATGGAAACCTAGTGGCAATTTAATATATTTCTTTGTGGCTTCAGCCTGTTTTGTGAAATGGTGCCATTGGTTATTTTCTTGCACACTGTGAAGCATGTATGTGTAATGTTGACATCTGCGTAAAAATTAGACAAACAAAGTTTGGGTATTGACCCAGATTCTCTTTCTATCAGGCGGAAAATAATCATGTCGTAAGTTAACTTTAAATCTGGCATGAATATTGATGTGTATGCAGCTTTTCCATGTATACTTGTGGGTCAATGCACTGTACTGTACCGTAAAATGTGCTTGCAAATGTTGTTATTCCACACTAGATGAAACACAATCATATGCATGCCTTTGTTGTGTTTGGTTGCCACCAGTCAAAGTTTGGCAGAAATGCCAAACTATGTGAGCTATTTTTGTACAATGCAGAGTAGAAGTTGAGCAGTAAGACGTTGAAATAGAGATGAATAGAGATGAGTCTGAAGATAGAACTGAGAAACACAATCACACACACACACACACACACACACACACACACACACACACACACACACACACACACACACACACACACACACACACACATGTTCTTCTATCCTCGTGGGGACCTAAAATGTGTTTCCATTCAAAATCCTATTTTCCCTAACCCCTAAACCTAACCTTAACGCCTACCCTAAACCTAACCCCTAACCCTAATTGTAACCCTAAACCTAACCCCTACAAATCTATCCAAGTCCACATGGGGATGTGGGAAATGTCTTCACAAGGGAGAATTTTCCTCGTTTTACTATCCTTGTGAGGGACATTTGGACATTTCAGTTCCCCACAAGGATTAGAAGAACCAAGACCAAACACACACACACACACGGGGTCAGTTAATGGACATTACTGAAAAACAGACTGTCTGGCTGTGGTTGTCATTACAGTAGTTAGTTCAGTAGATTAATATTACTCTCAAGGTATTCTCTTTTCAACCAGCTGCTGTAGGTCAGTTGATACTGTTAAGATAATGGAAACGGCACATGAGGGCAGATGAGCAGTGTTCTGAATAAAGATGTGATGCTCACTATGGCACACTGCCCTAATACAAGGCTAATATGAGAAACATATGGAATTGCACCCGTCAGTGAGATAGCTACTTGGAAAGGACCTTTCAGAATAACATATCCATTCCCCTGCTTCCTGTTTTAATGTACTACTGTAGATTTCACTTAATTCCGTTTGCCTTTATGTATTATTTAGTCTAGTCCAATTTGTCTTTGAGTACTACCTGTAATTGTCTTCCTTGGTGTGTATGTACTGTATGTATATCCTGTATGTGTGTTTAGTATCCATGATCATTAACACTTCCTGTTTATTTCCATGGTAACATTTGACAATCTACCCATTGACTACAGAGTGGAGCCCTGTTCTATGTGAGTAGCATGGTGTCCGTCCCTCACCTCTCTCTCTCTCACCCACCGTACTCCACTCACTAGACAAGCTCAAAACACAATGGGCAGAATATCCTGTAAAGGGGCTGATATTGTCGCTGTGTACTATTCTGTATATCTGTCCCTTTTATGGGTGTCAATGGGGTCCCAATAGCAGCTTCTGTTTCTATCATCTTTGGGACACTAAACTAGTTTAGTTTTAATCCACTCCATGCGCTGTGTGGTATCCCTGTTCTTACCTATAGTTGGCACTGCTTCTTTCAAATATCTCAGATTCGGGAAAATAAACATGACTTCCTAGTTTAATACAAACTAATAAACACGTTTCCCACTTCCTAACTGCCATATCCCATTTGAAACAATCATACACCACCAATCATAAACAGTGCATTTGTAATATGTTCCACTGTTATACTGGCAGACATTGTGCAAGACTCCTGTCAGGACCTCGTCACAAACTTCTCTCCCGCGTCCAATTTGGCTCCCGGTGAGCCTGCTGGAGAACTTTTCACTCGCGAGGTGCTGGTGCTGCCAAATAGCCATAGCAGGCTTTACTAAATAGTCAGTTGGCTTCCAGCAAGCTGGAGATGGAGTAGGACTCTGGAGGAGAGCAGCTAGGGAGGGAGAACCAAGAGGATCACTGCCCAGAGCTCAGCTGAACGGACTCCCCCAGGGAGAGAGGGCCATGACATGGTCCAAGACCTACAACACCCTCCCCTCTGCTTAGTCTACTCAGATCCAGCCACAGAATGCCCAGCAGGGACGATAATGGGGATTTTAATCTTCGTACCTTATTGAATTCACCATGGGGTGTTGACTGTGGATTTTGCCGTTTGTGTCTCAGTGGCAGTGCTACTTAGATCACTAATGAATCCCCTTAGAACTGCTTCTTCCTGTCTTTGCAAGTCTTTCATCTGCTCCCTGCTTTGCCATGGGGGAGGAGTTTACACAGATAAAAAGTTATTCTGACCTCCCCTTGAGGAGTGGGGGTTTGTTCCTGTTCCCCAAACCACAAACAAAAGTCCAGTTGCCTGCGTCATTCGCACTCACCCAACAGTCACTGAAGTAGTATTCCGCTTGTGGACTTGGAGCAACTCTTGAAACGACTTGTAATGTCTGTCCAGCAGTGATTCTGGTTGTGGACTTGGATAGATTTGTAATGTCTGTCCAGCAGTGATTTTGGTTGTGGACTTAGATAGATTTGTAATGTCTGTCCAGCAGTGATTCTGTTTGTGGACTTGGAGAGATTTGTAATGTCTGTCCAGCAGTGACTCTGCTTGTGGACTTGGATAGATTTGTAATGTCTGTCAAGCAGTGATTCTGTTTGTGGACTTGGAGAGATTTGTAATGTCTGTCCAGCAGTGACTCTGCTTGTGGACTTGGAGAGATTTGTAATGTCTGTCCAGCAATGATTCTGGTTGTGGACTTGGATAGATTTGTAATGTCTGTCCAGCAGTGACTCTGCTTGTGGACTTGGATAGATTTGTAATGTCTGTCAAGCAGTGATTCTGTTTGTGGACTTGGAGAGATTTGTAATGTCTGTCCAGCAGTGACTCTGCTTGTGGACTTGGATAGATTTGTAATGTCTGTCAAGCAGTGATTCTGTTTGTGGACTTGGAGAGATTTGTAATGTCTGTCCAGCAGTGATTCTAGTCTGTGGAGCAGATGTGACCCCACAACCCTACCTGGCCTCTTCCTTGAAGATTTAATAGGACAGTTTTTACTGTTCCTCTGGCTTTCCAGTCTCCACAATCTGGGCCAAAGCACTGCCAAAGGCCCTGACACTGATAACAAGTGAGGTTGAACACACTACAAAGGATGTTTCCCAAGTTACAGAGGAAAGATTGAGAATAGAGAGGAGTTATTTCACAAAAGATTACATTCATTTCGTAGTCTTGTCAATGTTAACGGGATATTAAGTGGTACACGATAGCATTGTCCACAGTCACACTAACAACAACAACTCTGTCATCAACAACTATGTGTCCCTGTGTTCTTCCAGGCCCCCTACAGTAGTTGACACTAGTGAATAGCCTCTTAACGTGGCTATGATGGTTTCCAGACACTGTTCATCAGAATAAGTGTAATGCATTCCATCAACAGTCATTTTATGGTCTTCTTGCTCACATAAACCTGATTATGTGGTACAATACATGTCCCGGAGGTCTTCCAGGCCTGTCAGTTGTTGGCACGGCTAGTGATTAGCCTCCTTACATGACAATGATGGTTTCTGGAATCTGTCAGAACAAGAGTAACACACTCCGGAACGCTGGAATGTGGGTCAGCTTGTAATGCTCCTAAAGTGGACCCCTGCTGGTGTTTTGTATTCACCCCTTTGTTCCTACCCTCTCCCCAGTCTGGTCCCAGTCTGTAGACTGAGTTTGGCAGAGATTTGCAGCTTGTGGACATTTAACAGTCTCCATTATGTCCTCTGTTCTAGTTTGTTCAAAGGGTGTGGTGTTGTCAAGTTGTGCCATATAGCACTGCGTTATAGAGACAGCGTATGACAATGACTATAGGAAATGGTAAGACCGCACTAACAGATCTGAAACCATGCTATAATTTACCGTGTGTGCAATCTGTCACTGGCAGCAACAGGCTTATTCAATTCATTCCTGCCTCATTTTCAGCAGCACGAAAATCAAATCAAATCAAATTTATTTATATAGCCCTTCGTACATCAGCTGATATCTCAAAGTGCTGTACAGAAATCCAGCCTAAAACCCCAAACAGCAAGCAATGCAGGTGTAGAAGCACGGTGGCTTGGAAAAACTCCCTAGAAAGGCCAAAACCTAGGAAGAAACCTAGAGAGGAACCAGGCTATGTGGGGTGGCCAGTCCTCTTCTGGCTGTGCCGGGTGGAGATTATAACAGAACATGGCCAAGATGTTCAAATGTTCATAAATGACCAGCATGGTCGTATAATAATAAGGCAGAACAGTTGAAACTGGAGCAGCAGCACGGCCAGGTGGACTGGGGACAGCAAGGAGTCATCATGTCAGGTAGTCCTGGGGCATGGTCCTAGGGCTCAGGTCCTCCGAGAGAGAGAGAGAGAGAGAAAGAGAGAATTAGAGAACGCACACTTAGATTCACACAGGACACCGAATAGGACAGGAGAGGTACTCCAGATATAACAAACTGACCCTAGCCCCCCGACACATTAACTACTGCAGCATAAATACTGGAGGCTGAGACAGGAGGGGTCAGGAGACACTGTGGCCCCATCCGAGGACACCCCCAGACAGGGCCAAACAGGAAGGATATAACCCCACCCACTTTGCCAAAGCACAGCCCCCACACCACTAGAGGGATATCTTCAACCACCAACTTACCATCCTGAGACAAGGCTGGGTATAGCCCACAAAGAACTCCGCCATGGCACAACCCAAGGGGGGCGCCATCCCAGACAGGATGACCACATCAGTGAATCAACCCACTCAGGTGACGCACCCCTTCCAGGGACGGCAAGAGAGAGCCCCAGTAAGCCAGTGACTCAGCCCCTGTAATAGGGTTAGAGGCAGAGAATCCCAGTGGGAAGAGGGGAACCGGCCAGGCAGAGACAGCAAGGGCGGTTCGTTGCTCCAGAGCCTTTCCGTTCACCTTCCCACTCCTGGGCCAGACTACACTCAATCATATGACCCACTGAAGAGATAAGTCTTCAGTCAGGACTTAAAGGTTGAGACCGAGTTTGCGTCTCTGACATGGGTAGGCAGACCGTTCCATAAAAATGGAGCTCTATAGGAGAAAGCCCTGCCTCCAGCTGTTTGCTTAGAAATTCTAGGGACAATTAGGAGGCCTGCGTCTTGTGACCGTAGCGTACGTGTAGGTATGTACGGCAGGACCAAATCAGAGAGATAGGTAGGAGCAAGCCCATGTAATGCTTTGTAGGTTAGCAGTAAAACCTTGAAATCAGCCCTTGCTTTGACAGGAAGCCAGTGTAGAGAGGCTAGCACTGGAGTAATATGATCAAATGTTTTGGTTCTAGTCAGAATTCGAGCAGCCGTATTTAGTACTAGCTGAAGTTTATTTAGTGCTTTATCCGGGTAGCCGGAAAGTAAAGCATTGCAGTAGTTTAACCTAGAAGTGACAAAAGCATGGATTAATTTTTCTGCATCATTTTTGGACAGAAAGTTTCTGATTTTTGCAATGTTACGTAGATGGAAAAAAGCTGTCCTTGAAATGGTCTTGATATGTTCTTCAAAAGAGAGATCAGGGTCCAGAGTAACGCCGAGGTCCTTCACAGTTTTATTTGAGACGACTGTACAACCATTAAGATTAATTGTCAGATTCAACAGAAGATCTCTTTGTTTCTTGGGACCTAGAACAAGCATCTCTGTTTTGTCCGAGTTTAAAAGTAGAAAGTAAAAACTCAATGAAAACAGCAACCGGGCTCTCTGGCCCAGCTCTGGCAGCCAAAGATCACATTACGCGTCTCACGTCTGAACGCAAGGCTGATTTCCTAATCCCTAACTCATCCCACAGACATCCCTGGAAAAACGCCACAGTCTTAAGCGATCAAAATGTGTCTGGTGAGCTTGACGTAATGGGAAAATTCCATTCCCACCTAGCCGCAGAAAAGAAAAGCTCAAAGTACGGGCCATGTTCTTTTTTTGGTGGGCCATTTTGGATTCTTCGGTCATGACCAAGCCTAGAATGAGGTTCTGGATGGGATCGTAATGGGCCACCTGTCTAAACATCTGCACAGGGTCATGTCCATTAGGGTATACTGTAGCAACGGAAGATGAAAACCAGTGTTTCTTATTGGACAAGTTTGGATACCACCTTTACATTTTGGAGCGTTTCGTTCCATTTCATACTTATTGAACGTTCTTTTCTGCCCTGGCAGTCAGCCAGATAGGGTCTACGATAGGTGAGAGAAGTGAACAGAGCACCGTTCCCTCCCTCCCTTAACGGGATCTCTAATGATGACTGATTCTTCCTTATAGGATTGAGTGTGTCTCTGGCCAATAGGATATAGTGTCTCTGGCTTGTGTCAGTGTGTTAAACAGGTCTGTTTCCCCAATATCTGTCACTGTGCTAAACGAGTGAGTCCTTTTCCTCAGGATCTCTATCTCAATCACTAACTGGAGAGATATGGCTTTCCTCTCTGAGTCGCCTCATTAGCCTCAACTCATCCAGCACCCACCCATCCACCTGGCTCACAGCAGCTATCTGTCCACACGTCCTAAACCACCACGCTGGAACACAGCTGTGTACTATGGAATATATGAGACATCTGTGATCTAGATTTATTGGTTTGTCTGTTGCACATATATACTGGTACTTTTTTACGATCGTACTGTTTAAACAGGGATTGATTTGATTAGGTTGTTTTGCAGGCTTGATGGTTAGACAATGGCTTCAATCATCAAGATGGCGCCGACAGATATGGCAGCTCTGCTTCTAGCTCCTAAGCAACTTTGCAGTATTTTGTTTCTTTTTTGTGTGATTTGACAAGCATTTCGCTACACCCACAATAACGTCTGCTAAATATGTGTATGCGACCAATAACATTTGATTTGATTTGATGCCTTTGATGTTGGTCTCACAATAGAAAGAGGAAATGCAAACCCAGAGTCCAGATGGGTTTGAACATTCTCTTGTGGATGTGCTGCACTACTGAACCATATGCAGTGTGGAGAGAGTCGTTGCAGTTCTGTTCTGTTGTGTTCCACCACTGAGGTTCTAATCCGTTCCATTCCAAACCCAGAGGTTCTACACTGAGTGACCAGACAACAGGAAGCACGTGTCGTTAACGCACAGAACAGGCCCAATTTATTCAAAGAAATGAGATTCTCTCCTCTCTCTCCCTATCCTACCATCTCTTTAGTTTTAGTTGGACGTACTGTTGTAGGATATTGAGCAGAGAGACTGTAAAGTGATTTCCTGAACATGCTCCATTGATCACATCTGTCTTTTACAGTGTTGCAATACCTGTCGTTTCACTCTCTTTTCTACTAGTTTTTATGGTCATGAACATTACTGGGGAAACAGTGTCCGTCCGCCTACATATGTTTCATGATCAATAGTCTGTGTGACACTATGTGATTGTTAGATTGACATTGACAAACATTAGAAGGGTGATCAGTCATTGTGTGTATTGGAAAAATGTTTCTCCTGGGCCAAAATGTTTTTGTGCTTGTTATTTGTAAAATGTTTAGTTGGGGGAAGGGGGCATATGTGTTTGTTATTTGTAAAAGGTTTAGTTGGGGGAAGGGGGCATATGTGCTTGTTATTTCTAAAAGGTTTAGTTGGGGGAAGGGGGCATATGTGCTTGTTATTTGTAAAAGGTTTATTTGGGGGAAGGGGGCATATGTGCTTGTTATTTGTAAAAGGTTTAGTTGGGGGAAGGGGGCATATGTGCTTGTTATTTGTCAAAAGGTTTAGTTGGGGGAAGGGGGCATATGTGCTTGTTATTTGTCAAAAGGTTTAGTTGGGGGAAGGGGGCATATGTGCTTGTTATTTGTAAAAGGTTTATTTGGGGGAAGGGGGCATATGTGCTTGTTATTTGTAAAAGGTTTAGTTGGGGGAGGGGGCATATGTACTTGTTATTTGTCAAAGGTTTAGTTGGGGGAAGGGGGCATATGTGCTTGTTATTTGTAAAAGGTTTAGTTGGGGGAAGGGGGCATATGTGCTTGTTATTTGTAAAAGGTTTATTTGGGGGAAGGGGGCATATGTGCTTGTTATTTGTAAAAGGTTTATTTGGGGGAAGGGGGCATATGTGCTTGTTATTTCTAAAAGGTTTATTTGGGGGAAGGGGCATATGTGCTTGTTATTTGTAAAAGGTTTATTTGGGGGAAGGGGGCATATGTGCTTGGACCCAGTGCTTTGCTGTAATATCGCTCCTCTTTTTCAGGGTGAATTGGAGCGTCAACTCTTACAGGCCAACCCCATCCTCGAGTCCTTCGGCAACGCCAAGACAGTGAAGAATGACAACTCGTCACGATTCGTAAGTAAAGAATGTATACATATTTCCCCAAAAGAATGCCATTAGCGAGACAGTATCGAGCGTCATTTGAAGTCTTCCCTATGTCTATAATGTACGTTCCTCAAGCCACTCATGCCATCTCACTCACTATCTCTTGCTCTAACAACTGGCACTTGAGACAGATTTAGCTGGCATGTGTGTTGTATTTTTTATTTATTTTATTTATTTCACCTTTATTTAACCAGGTAGGCAAGTTGAGAACAAGTTCTCATTTACAATTGCGACCTGGCCAAGATAAAGCAAAGCAGTTCGACACATACAACGACACAGAGTTACACATGGAGTAAAACAAACATACAGTCAATAATACAGTATAAACAAGTCTATATACGATGTGAGCAAATGAGGTGAGATAAGGGAGGTAAAGGCAAAAAAAGGCCATGGTGGCAAAGTAAATACAATATAGCAAGTAAAACACTGGAATGGTAGATTTGCAGTGGAAGAATGTGCAAAGTAGAAATAAAAATAATGGGGTGCAAAGGAGCAAAATAAATAAATAAATAAAATAAATACAGTAGGGAAAGAGGTAGTTGTTTGTGCTAATTTATAGGTGTGCTATGTACAGGTGCAGTTATCTGTGAGCTGCTCTGACAGTTGGTGCTTAAAGCTAGTGAGGGAGATAAGTGTTTCCAGTTTCAGAGATTTTTGTAGTTCGTTCCAGTCATTGGCAGCAGAGAACTGGAAGGAGAGGCGGCCAAAGAATTAATTGGTTTTGGGGGTGACTAGAGAGATATACCTGCTGGAGCGTGTGCTACAGGTGGGAGATGCTATGGTGACCAGCGAGCTGAGATAAGGGGGGACTTTACCTAGCAGGAGCCAGTGGGTTTGGCGACGAGTATGAAGCGAGGGCCAGCCAATGAGAGCGTACAGGTCGCAATGGTGGGTAGTATATGGGGCTTTGGTGACAAAACGGATTGCACTGTGATAGACTGCATCCAATTTGTTGAGTAGGGTATTGGAGGTTATTTTGTAAATGACATCGCCGAAGTCGAGGATTGGTAGGATGGTCCGTTTTACAAGGGTATGTTTGGCAGCATGAGTGAAGGATGCTTTGTTGCGAAATAGGAAGCCAATTCTAGATTTAACTTTGGATTGGAGATGTTTGATATGGGTCTGGAAGGAGAGTTTACAGTCTAACCAGACACCTAAGTATTTGTAGTTGTCCACATATTCTAAGTCAGAGCCGTCCAGAGTTGTGATGTTGGACAGGCGGGCAGGTGCAGGTAGCGATCGGTTGAAGAGCATGCATTTAGTTTTACTTGTATTTAAGAGCAATTGGAGGCCACGGAAGGAGAGTTGTATGGCATTGAAGCTTGCCTGGAGGGTTGTTAACACAGTGTCCAAAGAAGGGCCAGAAGTATACAGAATTATTATTATTATATATTATTACATAGTATTAACCCGATGGAGTTTTCCAAAACTTCCTGGAATCTTTTGATGATAAGGAAGATAAATCAATGGAGAGGAATTTATTATCTTCCTATTATTACACAGGAACATTCCAGCAGGACAAGAAACATTTCTGCTAATCATTAATGACTGCTTTGATTCTGGATCCAGTTAAGATTAGAGAGGGTTGTTCTGTTCAGCACAGCCAAATCACTGCCTCATGCACAGGGGTAGTCTAATCCAGACCCCAGGACAGTAGAGACCAAGATGAACGTAGTCTAATCCAGACCCCAGGACATTAGAGACCAAGATGAATGTAGTCTAATCCAGACCACAGGACATTAGAGACCAAAATGAATGTAGTCTAATCCAGACCCCAGGACATTAGAGACCAAGATGAATGTAGTCTAATCCAGACCCCAGGAATGTAGAGACCAAGATGAATGTAGTCTAATCCAGACCCCAGGAATGTAGAGACCAAGATGAATGTAGTCTAATCCAGACCACAGGACAGTAGAGACCAATAGGAATGTGGCCAAATGAGGATAAAATACAATGGCCTGGACTGGTCTCAGATCTGTGTATGTGCCAACTCATCTGACTATAGTAGTTGACTAAAGCAAATACAGTTCTGGGACCAGACTAATAAAATGTAGCCTTATTGTGATGTGACTCAGAGGGAGAAAAGGGAACGCCTTGCAGCACAGTGTGAGACCTGGTTGAGGGAGACGTGGATGCAGTGAAATGGTTTGTCTGCTTTTTTCACCCTCCGTTTCTCTTTCCCTCAAGGGAAAGTTCATCCGGATCAACTTTGATGTCACCGGATACATCGTCGGGGCCAACATCGAAACTTGTATCCTTCCAAACAGCTAGCTTAAATGTTCCATGCAAGCTATGATATATTAATCATTTAAACTGACAGATTTTGATGGGGATTGTTGTACTATGCTAATTAGATCCGCTTAAATCTACTCTAGGGGATTAATATCTTTCTTTACTGTATAAAGGCTGCCCTTCCTTGACTGTGATGGGACAGATCTACTGGAGAAATCAAGAGCTGTTCGCCAAGCCAAAGACGAGCGCACCTTCCACATCTTCTACCAGCTGCTGTGTGGGGCGGGAGAACATCTCAGGTGTAAGTAGTCTGATATGTATCATCAGCATAACTTCAACAACCCGGACCCATATGGCCTCTGTAAAGAATAGTCATCCTCTGACATGCAGAACATTGTTTCTCTAGCCGTTGGCCTGAGGTGTCTTCAAACCCACTCAGACTCCGTGTCGTTCACAACCTACCTAGACTGTCAAAAATGCATGTTTGCCTTTTGTCCTTTGTGACCTCGGAGCAGCTATCTCGATGTAATTTCCTTTTCCTCTTTGTAGCGGACCTGCTCCTGGAGGGTTTCAACAGCTACCGCTTCCTGTCCAACGGCAACATTACCGTCCCTGGTCAGCAGGACAAAGACAACTTCCAGGAGACCATGGAGGCCATGCACATCATGAGCTTCTCCCACGACGAGATCCTGGGTACCACCATCCTCACTCTCATCTGCCTGACTGACTGTCTGTCTGTCTGTCAACTTTTTAAAGCCCTTTTTACATCAACACTTTACAGCTTTACTGTAATTATTATAACTTTACATGTTCATAACAGTTCCATGTATTCCAACAAACACAGAGCAGTGTGTGGCTTTCATGATAAGTTTATGATAACGTTCTCTGTGCTTGCAGCCATGCTGAAGGTGGTCTCCTCCGTGCTTCAGTTTGGGAACATCGTCTTCAAGAAGGAGAGGAACTCAGACCAGGCCTCTATGCCTGAGAACACAGGTAGCTGACATTGACCCGCTGTGCCCTCGGCACACATAACTACATTCAGACCCCCGTTACACCTGTCTGTTGTCACATGTATTGATGTCAAGGAAGCTCCTCACATTCTCACATTCAGACCGTATCTTCCTCTTCCTCATCTTCCTCCCAGACCTGTGCTAACCAGCCTGAGTCAGACGTCAGAGCTCTAACGATTTAACCTTCCCATCTCTCCTGGCCCTGTCACCCACCTTCAAACAACAGAATTATTCAGATTTACTCCCCTACTTTACTTAGAAGGAAAAACAAATGAAGACTTTGCCTCAACCCCGTGTGTTACTGCTGCATTCTTGGCATTTCAAGAGGAGAGTAGGAAGGTAGCAAGTGAGTGTCAATGCCGTGGCCCAGACACTTATTACCAAATGTGGAAAACAGATCTAGGGCAGAAGCAGATGTTTTTAGCAGGCTCTGCGCTGGCAACTCTACCCCTGGAAATGATACAGATTTATCATTCTTACCTCTCCAGAAGCTCCCGCCGTGACAAATATTTAAAATTCAAACATCTCCCCAGTTCCAAAAGACAAATATCATAAAAGCCGCT
Organism: Oncorhynchus tshawytscha; assembly: GCF_018296145.1. Taxonomy (NCBI): domain Eukaryota; kingdom Metazoa; phylum Chordata; class Actinopteri; order Salmoniformes; family Salmonidae; genus Oncorhynchus; species Oncorhynchus tshawytscha. The sequence goes on from NC_056460.1 coordinate 12,382,460, forward strand.
TTGACACGTCTTAAATCGAGTCTGTGTTGTTAACCCACGGGTGTTCTAAACAGCTGTGTGTTTAACTACCCCCTACCCTGAGCTCTAGTCCAGACCTGGGTTCAAGTACTATTTTAAGTTATTTCAAATACTTAAGCTGTGGTTGGTTGAGCTTGTCTTTTGCAATGGAACCAATACAAAAGTCCCAAAAGTGCAAACCCCATTCACCTGACACTCCAGACAGACTAGAGCAACTGCTCAAAGTAATTGAAATATTTCAAATAGTATTTGGATCCAGGTCTGCTCCAGGCATACCTTAGAGTTACTGGACTGGCAGGGGGAGGCAGTCACTCAGTTCAGTTCTTACTTATTATTCTTTACCATTAACGGTCAAATGTGAGCAACTTCTGGCAGAAGGGGGAGAATGTCATTCTTAGCTACCGACCATGTGGAGCTGTGGCCTGCTGCCAGTGGTATGTATTTTCTGGTGGTCTCAAGCGGTGGTCCCACTGATGGAAAGTCTATATGGTTTTTACTGTGTTTTCCCACTCACTGGGGTTTATGGGAATTGAAGGATAATAGGGTTATCTGTCGGGTCTATATAATATATATATATATAATCATATCCCAATAACGTTTAACTCCTCAAATGTTGCTACTTCATTCCCTGCTACTGCTTTGAGTCTATGCAAGGGATATTTGAGTATTGTAAAGTTATTTGTGTTGCCTGTAATCACATCTTGAGAACGAACGTTTAATGTTACTACTGTTTTCCCTTTTTTCACTCCCTCCTTTATCTCCCTCTTCCTCCTCTCCTCTACCAGCGGCCCAGAAGTTGTGCCACCTGTTGGGGCTGAACGTGATGGAGTTCACCCGGGCCATCCTGTCTCCAAGGATCAAGGTGGGACGAGACTACGTCCAGAAGGCCCAGACCAAAGAACAGGTAAAACACAAACGCTACGCCACAGAAGCTCTCCTTGCTTCACTCATCACCCCTCTATGGACTCACTGTACTGCTGACTCTGGATCAGGATAATGTTAGTACTGTGGGGTGTGGTTCCTGTCCACCTCTGTGTTAGATTTATAACAACAGAGAGGTCTAGCCGTGAGACCCCAAGGCTGAGAATGGCAGACTTAATTGCCAAGTCATACCACTGAAAGACAATCTAATAAGCAATGCATCTCTCTCTCTCTCTCTCTCTACCTCTCTACCTCTCCCTCACCTCTCTCTCTCTAGGCTGACTTTGCAGTGGAGGCTCTAGCCAAGGCCACCTACGAGCGTCTGTTCCGCTGGCTGGTCCACCGCATCAACAAGGCCCTGGACCGTACCAAACGCCAGGGGGCCTCCTTCATCGGCATCCTGGACATCGCTGGCTTTGAGATCTTCCAGGTACTTAAATGCGTAGGCCTCAACAGGTACTTACAGTTTTTCTCAATTGCTAAAACACTAAAACCCATTGGCTGAACAAAGTTCTCAGTTGCCTGGACTCATTTAGCTAATTATGCAGTCTGTTGTCAATACCTTAAACCATTTCACATGGTAAAACACAATTTGCAGATCTCACTTAGACTTTTCAGCAAAACTCTAAACACATTCTCATTCTCAAAACACATTCTGCATTCTAATGCATATGTCATCCATACTGGTAAACACGAGTGGCAACAATCAAATACAAATAGAGAACACATGTCATTGATTGAACAGAACCACTCAAAATTGATTTAACCTGTTTCAAATGATGCGACACAACCATTATAAGCCAGTTCTGAGAGCAAACGGGTTGTTGAAGGTGGGAAGGAGAAAGTCTGAGAATGGATACTGTAGTACAGTGCATTGTAGGCTGTATACTGTACAATGGACAAATTGTATGGCCCTGAACATTGTGCTTTCCATTTATTAAGATTTTGACTGGTTGAGATTTTAGATTTTGACTGGTTGAGATTTTAGATTTTGACTGGTTGCAGGTTCATATCAACAAAGAATAAGAATTACAGTATCACAGAGACAAAGGACAAGTTTGTGAGATGCAGGGTACAGTACTGTAAAAATAGGGGTACAAGGAGGAGGAAGAACAAAAAACAAAATTGCAAAGAGCAAAGCAGAGTAGTAATTTCGGATCAATTTTGAGCTACTATGATAGAACATTTTAGATTAAAAATGTACTTCTCCCTGAAAATTGTATGTTTTGAACAATGTGTTTTCTATTTTTCGGTGTATTGTTTACTGACTGCTTGAGAGTGTATATCATTTTGATCACTTTGTTTATGATTTGAGAGCAGTGTTTGATTTTGAACACAGGTAAAACTGTTTTGAGGTGAATGTTTAATTTTGCAAGAGGAGTCAGATGTTATGTAAATAGTGCTTGAAGATGAGGTTTTGTGTTTACTGTTTTCAGGAAATGGAGCAAGGTTTCAGAAATTGTGTTTTAGCAATTGAGAAAAACTGTAAATACATGGCAAATAAGGCCTCCACTAGGTCCCTCCATCTCTTCCAGATACAGAGAAAACAGCTAGAGAAGAGAGAGGGGACTTGGTTTAGTTCATCCTGTCTATGGAACTGGTCATCTGAATGATCAAAGGACATTTTTATGTGGGGAAATGGTCTGATTGACATTTTTGGGAAACAGCTGATCATTTATCCTGTGTACCAATTGCACTTTGAACCCATTCCCTCCTCAGGGTCAGTTATGGGAATCTCAGCACTTCTAAAAATGACTCTTGGGTGTCGTCCTCATTTAGTTTTATATCATTCACACCAAGGTCATTAATTGATCTATCACTTGATAGACAATAGTTATCATGCAAGGCTCGTTCAACAAGAGGCGAGTTCAGACGGTTCAGACATTGCTGACATGAACCTAATCGTCGATTAAAACACTCAATATCTCAAGATCACTAAATCTTGTGCTGAAATTCCAACCTGTCTGTTTCCCTTCTGGTTTGTGGCAGCTGTTTATTCCCCCACTAAGAGCCTTGGCTGCAGCGTTGTAATGTTGAGCCAAAAGAACAGGAAAATAAATCACGATCCCTGGGATCAATTTAATCATAGCAAACAAAACTCAATCAGCTGCAGTTATTGTTTTGTAAACTGTAAAAAGCAGTAGGTGCCAGTTTGAGCTGAAGACATCTTAGAAGTGGTATTCATTGGTGTTTCATAAATGAAATAATGTAGTCTAGTTGATTTTACATATCTGAAACTCCTTACAAATCAATTTCCCCTTAGGGATGAATTAAGAAATAATCCATCTTACTGCTTTCTTTACTTTTGAGACAAAGTTCCTTGAGTTTCTGAGTTCTGAAAAGATCAAATCAATTTATATGCCTTTCTCCTGTAGCTGAACTCGTTTGAGCAGCTGTGCATCAACTACACCAACGAGAAGCTTCAGCAGCTGTTCAACCACACCATGTTCGTCCTGGAGCAGGAAGAGTACCAGAGGGAGGGCATCGAGTGGAGTTTCATCGACTTCGGCCTGGACCTGCAGCCCTGTATCGACCTCATCGAGAGGCCGGTCAGTATCCGTTTAGTGAGTGTGTGTGTGTGTCCTCCTGTGGTGTTGTGCTGTTGTCAATACTTGGGTCATGTTCAATGAGCAGCTAACATTTTGAAACAGTGAATCAGTAAGGAACAAAGTAAACTAAAACAATTTGTTTTCCGTTGATTCACTTTTTTTCCTGGTGTGCTATTGAACATGGCCCTGTGTGCTGTCATCCTGCAGGCGAACCCTCCTGGTGTGCTGGCTCTGTTGGATGAGGAGTGCTGGTTCCCCAAGGCCACAGACAAGACGTTCATCGACAAGCTGGTCCAGGAGCAGGGCACCCACTCCAAGTTCCAGAAGCCCAGACAGCTAAAGGACAAGGCTGACTTCTGCATCATCCACTACGCTGGCAAGGTACGGACCGGTGAGATTTACATATAGGTGGTGGAGGATAGTTTAAGGGATAGCTTGGTTTTTATTTGTAACCCAAAGATTGGTGTAAAAATCCAGAAAACTATCCCTTTAAAAACTTATGGCTCTGCCGTATTCCTCGAGTCAGAGATTAAACATTTACAATGCACTGGGATGTATTATAGACCGATTTTTCTGCTGAGGCAATGTTTGGGGCTATTTTTATGTATCCACTTACAAGTTAATTTGGTTTACGTCATCTGCACTACTTGTAGACCCCAGAGCCTTTGGTTTGTTGTGTTCTTGGAGGCACACCAGGTCCTTTCAAGCTGCGGGATTTACTTCCAGATCTTCTGATTTCTCTGAGGTTTTCCCCTGTAGTGGACTTGGAGGCACACCAGGTCCTTTTGGAAAGCCACCGTTATAATGTGTCCTGAGGCATTGTCTGTTCCGTCACTAGCCCCTATCCTGTTCCCATCAACCTCTGGCTGCTGTATCGCTCTTGACGCACAACTTCTCCTCTATGGTATTCAAATTCCGCAGGAGTATCATCCTGGTTTTATGTATCAGATACGTGGGAGGAGGTTTGGCTAGTTTCTCTAGCGTCCAGTCAGTGTTGCGCAATAGAGACCCGGGCCCTTTCCAGTACAGGCAGTCCTGCGGTACACCGTAACCACATCTGTTCAATATTATGTCGACGTCGTCTTTAAACACACTTTCCTGGAATGATTTGGAGTCTTATGTCATCTCTAGTGAAATGAATTTGGAACCTCAACGGTCATTTTGTTGTAAATCACCACTCTCCGACAGTTCAATTCAATAAACTTTATTCATCCCTGAAGGGCTATTATTGCTTATATCTCTCTAGGCCTGGATGGCTCTGACCTTCTCCCCCCTCCCCAGGTGGACTACAAGGCAGATGAGTGGCTGATGAAGAACATGGACCCCCTGAATGACAACGTGGCCTCGCTGCTCAACCAGTCCACTGACAAGTTTGTGGCCGAGCTCTGGAAAGATGGTAAGTTATGGCCCCTGTCCTGTCCACATGGTTAACAGACAAGGAATGTGTTAGCACTGGCTTGATGATTAACAGTTATTATTCGTTAGATTGGTTAATCCATCATAATGTAGGCCTATTTGTTTTAGGGATTGTCAATGTACAATGTTTGCTGCTTATTTAGCTAACATGGTACCAATAGTAATCAGTCGGACTTCAGCCTTCTAACCTCTGTTTATGTTTTCAACCTTTTTCTGTTTTTATTTTCTCTTCTGTCAGGTGTTTTTATCCCCCTGTCTCTCTGTATCGTAGAGATACAGAACAATGTCACTAGTCTTGATGAGCCTCCAGGTGAATGTTATGACTGTAGCTGTAGAAGGTGCTGATGTAGATCCATGGCTTACCAGCGCAGCATCGTGTTGTCCATAGAGATAGATGACGTTTTATGTTGGTACATGCTGATGTAGATCCATGGCTTACCAGCGCAGCATCGTGTTGTCCATAGAGATAGATGATGTTTTATGTTGGTACATGCGGATGTAGATCCATGGCTTACCAGCGCAGCATCGTGTTGCTCATATAAATAGATAACGTTTTATGTTATGACATGCTGATGTAGATCCATGGCTTAGCAGTGCAGCATGGTGTAGACTACCTCCATACAGAGGCTCCCGTCGCTTCTAGGCTGCATGTCATTGTTGGTCGTCTCCAATGTCTCAGTACTAGTATAGTAGTCATTAGGCTAATGGATGGCAATACCGTTCAGTAATGCTCTACTCCTGCTAGCATAAGATACTGCCTACTTAGACTGAATTGGTCTGAAAAGCCTTTATTATTGTTTTGTTCAATTCAAATTATGTAATGATTATACCATGAAGAAAATACAACAAACAATAATACGGGCTTTTCAGAGCAATTTAGTCCACTTTCCGGAGAGTAATTACGGTATAGGTACCTAATCATTTGGTCACGGAACCTACTTTGTATTAGATCCATTACTGAAGTGTCTGCCAATTTACTACTTGAGAATAAGGGAGACCTAATGTCTTATACAGACAGGTGTCACGCTTCATATATCACTGTTGTTGACAACACACACAACCAAAATTATTCACAGTTATCTTCCTATTTCCGCACAATCTGTCACGGTTCCCCGCCCCAATAGGGCATAAACCAAACTTTCTCCTTATTGCTACTGCTTATACACACAAATCATGTTAAAAAAACATTTGAAATTATTTTTGCTTTTCTAACCGTGAATGAGGCTCTTCTCCAGAACTTATAGGCAACCTTCTATCACCATCCACATTCCTCCTTTGTCCTTCTCAATGGACTACTTCTCTGCAACCTACCATACCGTACTAAGTACTCAAGCATGACACGTTATCCATACACACACACTCTACGGCCTCACAGCCACTGCGGCTGGGACTTTCGTCCCACTTACGGATCTTGTAGGGGAACACCCCCCACTAGAGACGTATTCTACATGGAACCTACCCTACACTGTAGTGTCACCCACGGAACTGGCAGGGAACTAGCTCCACTTGGGACCTATTCGTACGGAACCTACCCGTAACCCTATATTTCTATGGATCTTGCAGAGGAACACCCCCACTTGGGACCTATACATACGGAACCTACCCTCCCCCAATATTTTACGACTGGTCGTAACACGATGGGACTACTGAATAAACTAAGGCTTTCTAGGTCCGTGTCCTATAATTCGTTCAGCCTACGACTCTCATCTCCCCAAGATGTCAGAAAGAGTTGTAACAGGTGTAGGAACTGTGTCTACCTTGTTTTTGGTGCTGGCTCCTGTTTCACTGATTCGGACTCTTTAGTTCGACTGTAAATCGTGGTGAATCCTGCCGACAACGCCAACTGTTAGGTTCTGAACAAGCAGAAGCTCAAACCAAGTTTATTCACCCACTGGGTCATACAGCTGCAAAGACAAAGACATGTTTATATAAGCACATACAGTGCCTTGCGAAAGTATTCGGCCCCCTTGAACTTTGCGACCTTTTGCCACATTTCAGGCTTCAAACATAAAACTGTATTTTTTTGTGAAGAATCAACAACAAGTGTGACACAATCATGAAGTGGAACGACATTTATTGGATATTTCAAACTTTTTTAACAAATCAAAAACTGAAAAATTGGGCGTGCAAAATTATTCAGCCCACTTAAGTTAATACTTTGTAGCGCCACCTTTTGCTGCGATTACAGCTGTAAGTCGCTTGGGGTATGTCTCTATCAGGTTTGCACATCGAGAGACTGAAATTTTTTCCCATTCCTCCTTGCAAAACAGCTCGAGCTCAGTGAGGTTGGATGGAGAGCATTTGTGAACAGCAGTTTTCAGTTCTTTCCACAGATTCTCGATTGGATTCAGGTCTGGACTTTGACTTGGCCATTCTAACACCTGGATATGTTTATTTTTGAACCATTCCATTGTAGATTTTGCTTTATGTTTTGGATCATTGTCTTGTTGGAAGACAAATCTCCGTCCCAGTCTCAGGTCTTTTGCAGACTCCATCAGGTTTTCTTCCAGAATGGTCCTGTATTTGGCTCCATCCATCTTCCCATCAATTTTAACCATCTTCCCTGTCCCTGCTGAAGAAAAGCAGGCCCAAACCATGATGCTGCCACCACCATGTTTGACAGTGGGGATGGTGTGTTCAGGGTGATGAGCTGTGTTGCTTTTACGCCAAACATAACGTTTTGCATTGTTGCCAAAAAGTTCAATTTTGGTTTCATCTGACCAGAGCACCTTCTTCCACATGTTTGGTGTGTCTCCCAGGTGGCTTGTGGCAAACTTTAAACAACACTTTTTATGGATATCTTTAAGAAATGGCTTACTTCTTGCCACTCTTCCATAAAGGCCAGATTTGTGCAATATATGACTGATTGTTGTCCTATGGACAGAGTCTCCCACCTCAGCTGTAGATCTCTGCAGTTCATCCAGAGTGATCATGGGCCTCTTGGCTGCATCTCTGATCAGTCTTCTCCTTGTATGATCTGAAAGTTTAGAGGGACGGCCAGGTCTTGGTAGATTTGCAGTGGTCTGATACTCCTTCCATTTCAATATTATCGCTTGCACAGTGCTCCTTGGGATGTTTAAAGCTTGGGAAATATTTTTGTATCCAAATCCGGCTTTAAACTTCTTCACAACAGTATCTCGGACCTGCCTGGTGTGTTCCTTGTTCTTCATGATGCTCTCTGCGCTTTTAACGGACCTCTGAGACTATCACAGTGCAGGTGCATTTATACCGAGACTTGATTACACACAGGTGGATTGTATTTATCATCATTAGTCATTTAGGTCAACATTGGATCATTCAGAGATCCTCACTGAACTTCTGGAGAGAGTTTGCTGCACTGAAAGTAAAGGGGCTGAATAATTTTGCACGCCCAATTTTTCAGGTTTTGATTTGTTAAAAAAGTTTGAAATATCCAATAAATGTCGTTCCACTTCATGATTGTGTCCCACTTGTTGTTGATTCTTCACAAAAAAATATAGTTTTATATCTTTATGTTTGAAGCCTGAAATGTGGCAAAAGGTCGCAAAGTTCAAGGGGGCCGAATACTTTCGCAAGGCACTGTATATTTATACCCTCCTACGAGGCAGAGTCAACTCCTTGCACATATTGACAGCCACTACACCTCTGTTGCTAGTCAGGAACTGAATTGGCTCCTCTCACTGGTGTAGTCATGGCCCTGCCTGATGCTGGAATCTTCGTGGGCATGGCAGTGTATGTGTGTGGGATTGGACTGTTCCTTCTCACTTCATCTGACCTGATCTCGGGCCGAATTCCTCGCTCCTCCCTAACCCACGACTATCCTACCTTATCAGTGACTGAAACCAGACTGTTGCCCTTTGCCTCCCTCCTTAGGAGCCATGAGATGTAACAATAACATGTTTGACAGAATGTACACTTTCTGCACTCTTGTCTCAGTCAGTAACTTTCCATAAACTTAGTTCCTATCCACCCTCCATTGACTCCAACATATACATTAATCAGTAATCAAGAAGTTCTAGTCTGGTAACATGACTAAGTATATTTCAAGCTAGAATCCAACAATAGTGACAGAATCACACATTACTTCCCAAGCGAAGTCCATTTTTTAAAATCTCCTATAGGTGGTTGTAGCATAGCCTCTGAATGTCATAGAGACAAACCAAAGATATCCCATATGCATCGTAGTCACGTCTTTCCCCCGCGTTTTACAACTTGTTTCTAGCACAAACATTGCGTTATAGATCACTTTATATAATCTTTATTTTTTATTTTATTTTTTTAAAGGAAAATATTGAGCTAGCAAGGGGTAGGCGTATGCTTTTAGCCATTTTCTTTAACAAAAGCCACATCAATTCGAGCCCTGGTTTTAACTTAATACACTAAGCTCTTCACTGACACAGATATTTAAGGAGTGCATGGTGTCTGTGGATAATAGACTATAATTTCATCTGTCAAACAGGTAGGCCTACTTCTTATATCTTGAATAGGAAGAAAAATGCTCCAACACAAAGCCCTCTTGTTGTTAGTAGCCTAAAGTCAAATTAAAATGAAGATCGTTTAAATTAATTAGGCCTTCTTGAATTAGCATTTCAGCACCCATGCGCTGTCAATCTCCACAGCTGACACTTCTTTGGAATGTAAGCTATGTAAATTACTTGAAAAAGGCTTATTGTGAGGTTAGTAACTCTGATAAATAGCTTCATTATGGGCAACGAAACATTGTTTTTTTATTAAAATAAATTATAGCAGTAGAAAGCTTACCTCCGGTCCTCATTCTCATCTTCACGCTCTTCCTCTCAAACTGAACAGGACATCAGTAGGGCTGGTCAGCGCACACACAAATATAGCATTTTGGGGACGAAGCTTTTGACTTGCTTCCTGAAGTGCCACCTTACACAGCACAACCATTGGTTAGGCTGCACAAAAGACTATAGGCCTACATCAACAAGAGCAGGGCTCATGATTGGGACAGCCTATCAATTGCAGTGTGTAATTCAACTCTCCCTCGCTCTCTCTCACTCTACCGTACCTGCTGTCACGACCTCTGAATGCTCGGCTATGAAAAGCCAACTGACATTTACACCTGAGGTGCTGACTTGTTGCACCCTCTATAACCACTATTATTATATGACCCTGCTGGTCATCTATGAACATTTGAACATTTTGAAGAACAATCTGGCCTTAATGGCCATGTACTTTTATAATCTCCACACAGCATAGCCAGAAGAGGACTGGCCACCCCTGGTTCCTTTCTAGGTTTCTTCCTCGGTTCCTGCCTTTCTGGGAAGTTTTTCCTAGCCATCGTACTTCTACATCTGCATTGCTTGCTGTTTGGGGTTTTAGGCTGGGTTTCTGTATAAGCACTTTGTGACATCTGCTGACGTAAAAAGGGCTTTATAAATCAATTTGATTGATTGATTGATTGAGAGTGTAGCTTATTTTTACACCATCCCAGCAGTGCAAAAACTTAGGAAGGAAGTACATTTTCTTCGAAATATGATGCTGCCCTGTGCTTTTCCAAGTGTGCTCTTCATGTAGCCTAGGCCTATAGTCTATGGATCATTTTATTGAGACTACAGTAGTGGCACTTGATATTGCACGCCCAGCAGAGAATCAGGGATGAGGGGCATCATCAGGCACACATCCAGATATAATAAGCAACTCATTCTCGAACACTGAGCAATACACTTAGAAAAAAGTGTTCTTCGACTGTCCCCATAGAATAAACATTTTTGGTTCCAGGTAGAACCCTTTTTGGTTCCAGGTAGAACTCTTTTGGGTTCCTTGTAGAACCCTCTGTGTAAAGGGTTCTACATTGAACTCAAAAGGGTTCTGCCTGGAACCAAAGAGGGTTCTTCAAAGGGTTAGATAGCAACCTTTTTTCTATGAGTGTATGACATTGAATCAATTCCAAATGACATGACCCTCCCCTGGACTAAATAAAAAAATAGTAAACCCTCCCCCTGACTGAAATTGAAAAAGCATGTCCCTCCCCCATTTTCCTCAGGGTAACAATAGTGTACATTTTGACCGCTTCCTTACAGTATGGTGGAAAGGTTAAGAGCACTGGTTATTCAGTATTCTGAACCAAAGCCTATTCTCCTTTCTGGGTTTTATTCCCTTTCCAAGGCATATATTTAAGCGTAAAGGGAATTAAAGAATTGAGGCTTGACTGACGAAAGATTAATGGCATTCATTTCCCCCTTTTATTTTTTCAAAGTAGCAGAGAATTGGAATCACATGTAGTATTTGGCATTTCTCTTGGCCCGATTCTACAGTACTATAGACGTTGATACACAGCAGGTGTGACTGGTACAATATCTACAGACTAAAAACTGAAAGTCTGGAACTTTGTAGGACATTCCTGGAGTTCTGTTTGCACGCCAGCCCAGAAATAATGACACACCAAAATGAAATGAGGCATGTTGTGAATCTGAAGTTACGGATATGAAATGGCCCTGTGTGACTGACTCAGATTATGCTAATATGATGAAAAAAAGACAATGTGTAGGAAAGGTCCCAGGCTGTGAAATGCCTTTAGTTTCATACCAAAGAATAGGCCTTTAATTTGTAGTTATCCTAAAAGGTTGTCACTTTGAATGACTGCTGAAAGGAGTAGTGTGGGAACATAGTGCTGAAGAAGACCTGTTTTAACCGCTAGCAACCATCCCACCCTTCATCAGCTGTACCTAGCCTGAAGAACATTTATGAATACAGACCCTGGAACCAAGCATGTATACTGTATAGCAGTGGTTCCCAACTCCAGTCCTCCAGTACCCCCAACAGCACACCTCGTTGTTGTAGCCCCGGATAAAAATGCCTGATTCAACTCATCGATGGCTTGATGATTACTTGGCGTGTTGAATCAGTTGTGCTTGTCCGGGGCTACAGTTTTAGGTGATCCTCTAGCCCTGTCCTTGTCCCGTCCCCACAAGTCCACAGAGGCTGCCAGTCATACCTAGAGGTCCTCATCTGTCGACACCTTTAGCTGACACACATTGCTGCTGGCTGCTGCTACTCCCAGCTTCCTCTGTCTGTCTGCCTGCCTGCCTGCCTGCCTGCCTGCCTGCCTGTCTGCCTGCCTGCCTGCTTGTCTGTCTGTCTGTCTGTCTGTCTGTCTGTCTGTCTGTCTGTCTGTCTGTCTGTCTGTCTGTCTGTCTGTCTGTCTGTCTGTCTGTCTGTCTGTCTGTCTGTCTGTCTGTCTGTCTCTGTCAGTCTGTGTGTCTGTCTGTCTCCAAGTCCGACCCCCTCTTCTAACCCCTTTCCTTCCCTCTCTCTCCTCGCCAGTGGACCGCATCGTGGGCCTGGACCAGGTGGCGGGCATGGCAGAGACAACGTTCGGAGCCACCTACAAGACCAAGAAGGGCATGTTCCGCACGGTGGGCCAGCTCTACAAGGAGTCCCTCACCAAGCTCATGGCCACCTTGAGGAACACCAACCCCAACTTCGTCCGCTGTATTATCCCCAACCACGAGAAGAAAGTGAGTAGTATATCCTGTCATACTTTACATGTCAGTCTAACTATACCTGTTCTATACTAAATCCCACAGAAGGGGCGAGACTTGAATTGATCTCTTAACTTCAGGGTTTTCTCTGAGTATATATTGCTCGACCTTCTGTAGACACAAGGTTAATAAGTAATAGTCTTTGCTTGTACACCTGTACCAGTTTTTGTATTATTTATTTATAACACTTCACTTCATCACTGTCAGGCTGGTAAGCTGGAGCCCCATCTGGTTCTGGACCAGCTGAGGTGTAATGGAGTTCTGGAGGGAATCCGTATCTGCAGACAGGGCTTCCCCAACCGCATCGTCTTCCAGGAGTTCAGACAGAGGTAACCACGGAAACAGAACACATAACTATTGTGCTTGTGTTCTTTGTCTTCACTGTGAGCAGACTAGACTGCCCTCACTTACAGTGATCTCTGGGTATATGCCCGTGTGTTAACTCCTAAAACCTCTCTATTTATCCGAGGTACGAGATCCTGACCCCTAATGCCATACCCAAGGGCTTCATGGATGGGAAACAGGCCTGTGAGAGGATGGTAAGGGCTTCCAATGTTATCTATTAATTAACTAACACAATGAGCAAAAGTGTTGAAACTCATGAAAATATGAGTTGTATCAATGCACCAGCCTGTTTAAAATGATAGAAATAACAAACAAAAAATATCTGATTTGCATGCTGACTTCCCTCATTTACTCGTATTCTCCTGTGTATTGTAACAGATCCGAGCGTTGGAACTGGACCCCAACCTGTTCCGTATCGGCCAGAGTAAGATATTCTTCAGGACCGGAGTCCTGGCCCACCTGGAGGAGGAAAGAGACCTGAAGATCACTGACATCATCATCTACTTCCAGTCTGTCTGCCGCGGCTACCTGGCACGCAAGTGAGTCATTAGGATTAATTATTGATTCATAACTTAATTCATATTTATATAGCCAGACTTTCCAGACTTCCAGACTTCAAATCACTTTACATAGTAAGTACCATGACTCAGCAGCCCCACTGTCTCTCCCCTATCACTCAGTCAAGTAGGTTTAAATGTCCACCTCATTACTGAGGCATGTTCATGCCCTTTGATTTCAATGCAACTCACAAAAATGGGGCATAAGTACAGATAAGTTATGAAGTTGCTAAAACTGTATAAAGTCAAAATGATACTGTATGTGTTATGTTTTGGGATACAGCTGTGGCCAAGTTAAGTAGCTAAAGTAAAGCTGTATGTGATATCAGTCTCTTAATTATGTCTCTCCTCAGGGCGTTTGCTAAGAAGCAGCAGCAGCTGAGTGCTCTGAAGGTCCTCCAGAGGAACTGTGCTGCCTACCTCAAGCTGCGCCACTGGCAGTGGTGGAGACTCTTCACCAAGGTGAGTGGGGGTTTTACTGATGGAGCGTGCCGTGAGACCACATCTACACCCTCTGTTAACAGGATGCATATGACCATTTCTCTACACCTTATCCTATTCCCTTCTTCCTTTCCTCCCTCCCCTGACCTTGATGGGACCCTCCTCCTTTTTCCTTTCCAGGTGAAACCTCTGCTCCAGGTGACCCGGCAGGAGGAGGAGATGCAGGCCAAAGACGATGAGCTGGTCAAGGTGAAGGAGAGACAGAGCAAGGTGGAGGGAGAGCTGGTGGAGATGGAGAGGAAACACCAACAGGTGAGTTACTACCTGGAGCTCTACCTGATCCCCTTACCATGGTTCTACATCTCAATTTAGCTATTCTTCTGAAGTATGCACTGCCGAACATAAAACAACATGTGAACTTACTCCAGCCATTGTTAATGTAGTTGGCTTCCGTAGTTCATGCTGTGTAGTACTAGTTCGGCCACTGGGTTTGAAAGTTGAGTAGTACACTCTTAAAAGGGTTCTGCTGTTGTCCCCATAGGAGAACCATTTTTGGTTCCAAGTATAACTATTTTGGGTTCCATGTAGAACCCTCTGTGGAAAGGAGAGGTCGACCGATTTCAAGTTTTCATAACAATCGGTAATCGGCATTTTTGGACGCCGATTACATTGCACTCCACGAGGAGACTGCGTGACAGGCTGACTACCTGTTACGCTAGTGCAGCAAGGACCAAGGTAAGTTGCTAGCTAGCATTAAACTTATTTTATAAAAAACAATCAATCAAAAAAGCACTGTCATTACTCCAATGTACCTAACCATAAACATCAATGCCTTTCTTAAAATCAATACACAAGTATATATTTTTAAACCTGCAAATTTAGTTAAAATAAATGAATGTTAGCAGGCATTATTAACTAGGGAAATTATGTCACTTCTCTTGCGTTCTGTGCAAGCAGGGTCAGGGTATATGCAGCAGTTTGGGCCACCTGGCTCGTTGCGAACCGTGTGAAGACCATTTCTTCCTAACAAAGACTGTAATTAATTTGCCAGAATTTTACATTATTATGACATAACATTGAATGTTGTGCAATGTAACAGGAATATTTAGACTTAAGGATGCCACCCATTAGATAAAATACCGAACAGCAGCAGGCTCGTAAGCATTCATTCAAACAGCACTTTCCTGCGTTTGCCAGCAGCTCTTCGCAATGCTTGAAGCACAGCGCTGTTTATGACTTCAAGCCTATCAACTCCCAAGATTAGGCTGGCAATACTATAGTGCCTATAAGGTATATGAAATACAAATTGTATAGAGAAAAATAGTCCTATAATTCCTATAATAATAACTAAAACCTAAAACTTCTTAACTGGGAATATTGAAGACTCATGTTAAAAGGAACCACCAGCTTTCATATGTTCTCATGTTCTGAGCAAGGAACTTCAACATTAGCTTTTTTACATGGCACATATTGCACTTTTACTTTCTTCTCCAACACTGTGTTTTTGCACTATTTAACCAAATTGAACATGTTTCATTATTTATTTGAGACTAAATAGATTTTTATTTATGTATTATATTAAATTAAAATAAAAGTGTTCAGTCAGTATTGTTGTAATTGTCATTATTCCAAATATATATATAAAAATCGTCCGGTTAATTGGTATCGGCGGTTTTTGGTCCTCCAATAATCGGCGTTGAAAAATCAGTCGACCTCTAGTGGAAAGGGTTCTACATGGAACCCAAAAGGGTTCTACCTCGAACCAAAAGGGGTTCTTCAAAGGGTTCTCCTATGGGGACAGCCAAATACCCTTTTTGGTTCTAGTAGAGCACCTTTTTTGTAGACTTGAGGAGATTTGACCTTTTGACATTCTAATCGAATAACATCTAGAAAAGAAGCGTAGGTAAACTTTGCTCTCTATCTCCTGTGTCCCCCACAGCTCCTAGAGGAGAAGAATATCCTTGCAGAGCAGTTGCAGGCGGAGACGGAGCTGTTTGCCGAGGCGGAGGAGATGAGGGCCCGCCTGGCCGCTAAGAAGCAGGAGCTGGAGGAGATCCTCCACGACCTGGAGACCAGAGTGGAGGAGGAAGAGGAGAGGAACCAGAGCATGCAGAACGAGAAGAAGAAGATGCAGTCCCACATCCAGGTCAGAGAGAGAGACTCATATATGCACATATGGATGCAGCATGGACACGCACGCGCGCACACACACACACACACACACACACACACACACACACACACACACACACACACACACACACACACACACACACACAAAAATCAAATCAAATCTATTTATATAGCCCTTCGTACATCAGCTGATATCTCAAAGTGCTGTACAGAAACCCAGCCTAAAACCCCAAACAGCAAGCAATGCAGGTGTAGAAGTACGGTGGCTAGGAAAAACTCCCTAGAAAGGCCAAAACCTAGCAAGAAACCTAGAGAGGAACCAGGCTATGTGGGGTGGCCAGTCCTCTTCTGGCTGTGCCGGGTGGAGATTATAACAGAACATGGCCAAGATGTTCAAATGTTCATAAATGACCAGCATGGTCGAATAATAATAAGGCAGAACAGTTGAAACTGGAGCAGCAGCACGGCCAGGTGGCCTGGGGACAGCAAGGAGTCATCATGTCAGGTAGTCCTGGGGCATGGTCCTAGGGCTCAGGTCCTCCGAGAGAGAGAAAGAAAGAGAGAAGGGGAGATTTAGAGAACGCACACTTAGATTCACACAGGACACCGAATAGGACAGGAGAGGTACTCCAGATATAACAAACTGACCCTAGCTCCCCGACACAAACTACTGCACTAAGAATACTGGAGGCTGAGACAGGAGGGGTCAGGAGACACTGTGGCCCCATCCGAGGACACCCCCGGACAGGGCCAAACAGGAAGGATATAACCCCACCCACTTTGCCAAAGCACAGCCCCCACACCACTAGAGGGATATCTTCAACCACCAACTTACCATCCTGAGACAAGGCTGAGTATAGCCCACAAAGATCTCCGCCATGGCACAACCCGAGGGGGGGCGCCAACCCAGGCAGGATGACCACATCAGTGAATCAACCCACTCAGGTGACGCACCCCTTCCAGGGACAGCATGAGAGAGCCCCAGTAGGCCAGTGACCCAGCCCCTGTAATAGGGTTAGAGGCAGAGAATCCCAGTGGAAAGAGGGGAACCGGCCAGGCAGAGACAGTAAGGGCGGTTCGTTGCTCCAGAGCCTTTCCGTTCACCTTCCCACTCCTGGGCCAGACTACACTCAATCATATGACCCACTGAAGAGATGAGTCTTCAGTAAAGACTTAAAGGTTGAGACCGAGTTTGCGTCTCTGACATGGGTAGGCAGACCGTTCCATAAAAATGGAGCTCTATAGGAGAAAGCCCTGCCTCCAGCTGTTTGCTTAGAAATTCTAGGGACAATTAGGAGGCCTGCGTCTTGTGACCGTAGCGTACGTGTAGGTATGTACGGCAGGACCAAATCAGAGAGGTAGGTAGGAGCAAGCCCATGTAATGCTTTGTAGGTTAGCAGTAAAACCTTGAAATCAGCCCTTGCTTTGACAGGAAGCCAGTGTAGAGAGGCTAGCACACACACACACACACACACACACACACACACACACACACAAAATCAGTTGATGAGTTAATGTTGGTTTAGATCATGGGGGTCAAACTCTGGCCCGTGGGCCAAATGAATTATATTTGGCCCGCGAGACAATACCAAATTACTACTAGAGCTGGCCCGCCGGTATTATACAGCGCATTCACCACTAATACTACGAATCCCATAATGCTCTGCTGTTTTCGCGCGCCAATCAGGACAGGACCCAGAAACGCTCTCTCCTCTGTGACAGTAGTCATAGCAACATAGACGCTACAACTGTCAGCGAGCTAACCCTTCCCAAAAATGGCGAAAGAAAGGCAGAAAACAGGAGCTTTCTGGACAAGTGGGAGGCAGAATATCTGTTTACATATGTAAAAGACAAACCTGTTTGTCTTGTTTGTGGAGTCAACGTGGCTGTAAGTAAGGAGTACAACATTAGACGACACTATGAAACGAAACACCATGACAAATACAAGGACCTGGACATGACTCAAAGGAGCCAGAAAGTAGAGGAGATGAAAAGAAGTTTGGTTTCACAACAGAATATGTTTAAAAAAGCCACATCACAAAGCGAGGCTGCTGTAAAGGCTAGTTATATAGTGGCAGCAGAGATCGCAAAATCAGCCCGGCCCTTTAATGAGGGAGAGTTCATGAAAAAGTGCATGATGAAGGTTTGTGACCTCGTATGCCCAGAGAAAAAACAAGCATTTTCAAACGTGAGCCTGAGCAGGAACACAGTAGCTGATCGCACATGTGATCTTGCCACCAATCTGTATGACCAGCTGATGGAAAAGGGAAAAGATTTTGTTGCGTTCTCCCTCGCTGTGGATGAGAGCTGCGACGCATCTGATACTGCTCAGCTGTCAGTCTTCATCCGTGGAGTGGACTCAAATCTGTGTGTTACGGAGGAGCTATTAGGATTCAAATCAATGCATGGCACAACCACAGGAAAGGAAATCTTTGAGGAGGTTTCCAAATGTGTAACTGAAATAAAGCTGCCGTGGGATAAACTCGTTGGATTAACGACAGATGGTGCGCCAGCGATGTGCGGTAAAAAGAGTGGACTGGTGGGCATGGTTCGGGAGAAGATGCGGGAAGAGAACTGTGCAGGTGAGCTAACTGTTTACCACTGCATCATACATCAGGAAGCACTGTGTGCCAAAGCCCTAAAGATGGAACATGTTATGACCACAGTAACACAGGTAGTTAACTTTATAAGAGCCAAAGGTCTAAATCACCGCCAGTTTAAATCTTTTCTGGAGGAGTGTGGTTCGGAATACGCAGACGTGCCGTATCACACAGAGGTGAGATGGCTAAGCAGAGGAAAAGTACTGAACAGATGTTTCGAGCTGCGTGAGGAAATATGTCAATTCCTGGAAACCAAAGGGAAGGATACAGCAGAGCTCCGGGAGCAAAAGTTCCTGTGTGAGCTGGCCTTTCTCTGTGACATCTCGAGCCATCTCGATGCGCTGAACCTGCAGCTTCAGGGGCGGGGGCGCATCATCACAGACATGTACGCTGCAGTGAGGGCCTTCAAAACTAAACTGTGCCTGTGGGAGAATCAGATGCTGCAAGGAAACCCTTGCCATTTTCCCTGCTGCCAATCCATAAAAGCGCAGATCTCTACCGCCGTGTTCCCATGCGCACAGTTTGCTGAAAAACTCAGTGTTCTCGCCGCTGAGTTTAGCCGGCGATTTGCCGACTTCGATGCCCAGAAATGCAAGTTTGAACTGCTTAGTAATCCCTTCGCAGTTGATGTGGAAAATGCACCAACCAACATCCAAATGGAGCTGATTGAACTCCAGTGCAACGACACGCTGAAGTCAAAGTATGATGCTGTGGGCGCCGCACAGTTTCCACGGTTCATCCCTGACACAATGCCTCAGCTCCGCACCCAAGCTGCTCAGATGCTCTCCATGTTCGGCAGCACTTATCTATGCGAGCAACTTTTCTCCTCGATGAAGATGACCAAAACAACTCACAGGAGACGTCTGACTGATGAACATCTTCGCTCGATACTGAGGATTTCTTCAGCTCAGAGCTTGAGCCCAGACATTGATGAACTAGCATCCAAGAAGAGATGCCAGGTATCTGGCTTGGGCACATCAGATTAGACCAGTGTGCAATAATTAACGTTTTCTTTATGCACTTTTTCTTGCTACAAGGCATGGGCTTGAATGGTTGATTGATTTATTATCATTTTATTTGTAAAATTATTAGCCAGTGGAAAAAGTTTATTTTGGTATTTAAATCAGAAGGCTGCAAATAGAAAAGAGGCATACAATTTTTATTTAAATTTTATTTATTTAATAAATGAATGCCATTGATGTGTTTTTTCATTTGAAATTTGATTTTGCATGTCTCCACTATTAAATTATATATTGTATGGTAATAAGCGATGCTTGTTCCATATTCAATGTTAAAGCAAAACTTGTTTGGGTCCATATTAAAAGGTTAATTTGTTCAATGTTGGTCCGTGACTTTGTTCAGGTTTTACATTTTGGCCCACTGGGTATTTGAGTTTGACACCCCTGGTTTAGATGGAATTCATTCTGACTAAAACTATTGGTAACTTCAGCATTGCAATACATATCCTTGCGCTGAAGATACTGAGTGTCTCTGTTGGTTGAACATATGTCCATTGTCTATCCATAGGATCTAGAGGAGCAGTTAGATGAAGAGGAGGCAGCCAGGCAGAAGCTTCAGCTGGAGAAGGTGACAGCCGAGGCCAAGATCAAGAAGATGGAGGAGGACATTCTACTGCTGGAGGACCAGAACTCCAAGTTCCTCAAGGTCAGAGAAGAGGGCACACTTAAGACTAATTTATACATTCTGCCTCCACATCGTCCAACCATCTGCTAGGTCCTCTCGAATAAAACCAGAATAGGCATTATAGAATGTCCCCTCCTGTCCGCACCAACACTGAATGCGGAACCCTGTGCGTTTGATTGAAGCGGAAAACATAAATTAGGGATTAGACTTGTATAGAGCCCTGATAGTAGAGATGTTTAAGATTATCTTAATCTGATACAAATTATTTATTAGAAGATGCCATGAAGGGGACGCTAAAGAACCACATGCGGCTCTGAAGCCACACATTGCAGATCCCTGTTGTAGAAAACATCTCTCCTCTCCTCTCTCCACCCAACAGGAGAAGAAGTTGCTGGACGACCGTGTGGCCGAGATGACTTCCCAGCTGACGGAGGAGGAGGAGAAGGCCAAGAACCTGGGCAAGGTCAAGAACAAGCAGGAGGTGATGATGGTCGACCTAGAAGGTAAAGGCTTCACTGTGGCTCTTCCTCGATTGGTCTCCTCGATTCTTTGCTCTCTTTCTCTGCCTTCATTGGAGGAGAAGGTCCAAGGTCCTTCCTGTCAGGCATTCTTCTCCAAAGCCTTTTGATGATGCAAGGAATCCAGGAAAGACTAGTTGTGGAACTCCCTCAACATGGCAGACGTTCAACTGCATATAATAACATGACAGTTTTTTTTGATTGCTAAACGACAGTGGACACAACTGGAGTCACATGTGCAAAACTCTAATTACAGTCTGCACAGCAGCAGTTCATGTGGACCAAACTCTAGTTCGTTTTTCATTGCTTGAACACAGTTTTCAAAACTCTACACACCTATCCCATGACTTTAACCACAACCTGCACAACACTGTGGATTTACAGCACTTTGTTCAAATGCTAACACACTGCTGTCAAAACTGTGAACCACACATTCAAAACGGAATAGATTTCAGCCTTGTGCCTTTCAAACACTGCTGATTGCAATTTCAGCTGAAAGGCTAAGCAGGTGTCTTGTTTTAGACTTGTTAGTGAACACACACACATATTACAGTATATATAGGTAGAGCTCAGAAAGACTCATTTTGGAAATGGAACAAGGAAGATGGGTTCGTGGAGGGAGAAGGGTGGCAGGGAGAGGGCGGATGCGTGGAGGAAGACAAGACAAAGAGCTGTTATTTCAGATGAAATAAGGGCTTCACTTATAGACCATGTCATGAACCATGGTCTCTCATTGAGAGAGGCAGGGTTGAGGGTGCAATCCAATCTGCAAAGATCCACAGTGGCATCTGTAATGCGAATTTTCCATCATGCAAACAGGTGAGAGTTACATCCTTACAGTAAATGAAAACATTACAGGAATCTATTTTGTATTGCAATTATAGAATATTTACACAGATATATATTACAGTAAGTTTGACTTTAAAATATATTTTTACAACAAGACCCAAAGGCTGGCCCCAACAGGGGGAAGAGGAAAAATATTTTCAGATGCGCAGGAAAATGCTATTGTTGACATGGTTGTTGTCAACAATGCAATAAAACTGCGGGAGATTCAAGATAGAGTGCTGGCTGATAATGATATATTTGAAAATGTTAATTCTGTCAGCACAACAACTATTGCTCGAGTCCTAAAGAAACACCAAGTTACAATGAAACAGTTATACACTGTACCGTTCGAGAGAAACAGTGAATGGGTAAAAGTGCAAAGATACCAATATGTCCAGGTAAGACGTCTGAGGTTACGTACACAGCTAAACAAAATATTTACAGTAAAAAAAAACACTAGCATTTCTACAGTAAAACTGTGCACTTACTGTTTTTCAGAGAGTAATGGAGGTGGAAGCACTGGAAAGACCACATTCATTTGTATTTATCGATGAAGCTGGATTTAACCTTGCCAAAACACAGCGCAGAGGAAGGAATGTTATAGGTCAAAGGGCCACTGTGGAGGTTCCAGGCCAAAGGGGGGGAAATATCACCATGTGTGCTGCAATGGCCAATGATGGTTTGCTTCTCAACACACCACTCATTGGCCCATACAACACAGAAAGGCTTATAGCTTTCCTAGAACAGCTCTATGCTCAGCTAGTGCCAGCAGAACAGGGGGAGCCAGTAAGAAACCCCCAAGTTTGCGATAACGTTGCTTTTCACCACTCTGCAGCTGTCACAGATTGGTTTGCAGCACATCACAGATTTATGGTTTTGTACCTGCCTGCATATTCACCCTTCCTCAACCCAATAGAGGAGTTTTTCTCTGCCTGGAGGTGGAAGTGTTTGGTCACCACCCACATGACCAAATGTCTCTTTTGGAAGCCATGCGTGCCGGATGTGAGGACACGAGTCCAGAGGACTGCCAGGGATGGATAAGGCACTCCAGAAGGTTCTTCCCCAGGTGCATGGCAAGAGAAAACATTAGATGTGATGTTGAAGAAAACCTGTGGCCTGATGCTAGAGAGAGGCAGGATTAGCCCCTCAATTATTTGTTCGAATTACAGTATGTACCTTTTTTTTTCTCATTACTGTAATTCCGTAAATTACTACAGACTATTGAAGCAAACTGCTAATTTTCATTTACCTTAAAGAATTGTTATGTTCTAAAAATGTTAATAAATCATGTGAAAGAATGTCACTCTTTTCTTTGAAGAAAATATTACTTTGTATGAAGTCACTGAAATTGTTCAAACTCTAAAGATGAAAAGTTTGTATTTTCTGTATTGGTGTTTGATGCTAGTGTTTTTACTCTCAGTGTGTTCTGAGTGACAGTGTGTGTTATCTCAGTGAGGGTTGTGCATAGTGTTTGGCTGCACTGAGCGTGTTTTGTGCCATGTGTTAAGAGTTGTGTTGCTTGGAATGAGTTTTGCAGGTGATGTGAACTGTTTAGCTCAGGTGACTGTTGGTAGTGCAGACTGTAGTTAGAGTTTTGCACATGTGACTCCAGTTGTGCCCACTGTCGTTTAGCAATCGAAAAAAACTGTAAGATAAGACTACAGACTGGATAAGATTAAGACTTCTCTGGTAGTGTGATTCTGCGTATGCATAGGAATTCCATTTCAGTTCGGACACCACAATGACTTAATGGTTTACCAAGCGGAAGAATCTGGTTACTACTGCTTAAATGGAATGTTGGAGTGGATACTTTTGAGTGCTGGGCCTACATCTATTTTCCACCACCTTGTGTGTGTGTGTGTGTGTGTGTGTGTGTGTGTGTGTGTGTGTGTGTGTGTGTGTGTGTGTGTGTGTGTGTGTGTGTGTGTGTGTGTGTGTGTGTGTGTGTGTGTGTGTGTGTGTGTGTGTGTGTGTGTGTGTGTGTGTGTGTCAACAGAGCGCCTGAAGAAGGAGGAGAAGACTCGCCAGGAGCTGGAGAAGGCCAAGAGGAAGCTAGACGCTGAGACCACGGACCTCCAGGACCAGATAGCTGAGCTGCAGGCCCAGATAGAGGAGCTCAAGATCCAGCTGGCCAAGAAGGAGGAGGAGCTACAGGCCGCTCTGTCCAGGTGAGATACTCCTCCTCCAGCCCCAAAATGGATTCTCAGGAACGTTCATAGGTTGTGTTCAGTTTGCACCATACAAGAGAAAATGTTTTGAAACGGTGAAATCGAATGAAATGGAGGATGTACCATGTGAACGCTACCTGGATCAATAAGGGGAATAGATGATGACTAGATAAGCTTTGCCCACAATGCAAGCCTGTACCGTGCATGTTACCTGTTCCTATGGCAACCGGCCCAACCTGCCCGGCCACCACTGTGGTCCAGTAAACCATACCGGCTAAATGTGCACCTACACATATACTCCCACTTCCATTGCCTGTCCCCATAGCAACAGTCCACTCTACAGGGCCTAAGCAGTTGAGACCCAGCGGGCACACACACACACACACACACACACACACACACACATACTTTAAAACATACCACAGTTTACTATAGAATACTACAGTACTTACTATAGAATTGTGTAGTATACTGTAGAATACTATATTACACACTAGTATACCTCAATCATGTTTAGTACTTACTATAGAATGTTATAGTATACTATAGAATACTATAGTAAATACTACAGTATACTACAGACCACAAAAACATTACAGTCATGTTCACAAAAGTACTACAGTCCACAAAATACCTACAGTAATGACTATGGTATATACACAGATTTGCAGGTGTTATAGCAGGTGCAGCAAAATGCTTATGTTACTAGTTCCACTACAGTGAAGTCTGCAAAAACACTACAGTGAATACAATATTATTTAACCATAGTATACTATAGTATTTTTTCATATGGGCACATACCCTCATGTTGGCTTTGACCTAAATATTTAAAAGCAGCCACACAGTCCAGCTGCTTAGTTGTTCAGTGGCATCGGTTCACTCTAAACTAAACTAATGCCTTCCTTAGTGCAGTGCGTGCTGGTATGCTGGCTATCACCCTCACTAGAGTCATTTAATACACACGCACACTCTGAGGCAGATTGATAGAGATTGATGATGTGCTCCATCCAAGTCTCTCACTGCATTTTCCAACGGAAAGGAAAAGGAATCTCAGCTTGGGCATGGCAGCCATGACGGATCGTCTCACACCTCAGAGGGAATTGGTCACGGAATCTGTTTGTACTTCACAGACGTTTATTTTTAATAGCTTCTGAATAGGGCTGCTGGACTCAAGGAAAACATTACCAGATATGGCTCGAAAAATACCTGTCTCTTGGAAGAAGGAGAATGAGTGTCAACTTGCATCCAAGCATTACCTCAATTTAGCTTGATTGTTCATTTAACATTCTTTGTAATCCAAAGCCAATTCAGACCTAATTTAGTGGAGAATATTCATGAGCAACGCATTTGGGGTCACGTTCAATTAAGTCCATTTGATTAGGGAAACTGAGACCACATACTAATGAGCTCCTCCTCTGGCTGCAACAGAGGTCATTGGCATGAAGGGGAAGTCCAATCATTTAGATGTGGCGAATTCAGGTGGTGACTGTAGCGAATTCAGGTGGTGACTAGCGAATTCA
Source organism: Oncorhynchus tshawytscha (assembly GCF_018296145.1). Taxonomy (NCBI): domain Eukaryota; kingdom Metazoa; phylum Chordata; class Actinopteri; order Salmoniformes; family Salmonidae; genus Oncorhynchus; species Oncorhynchus tshawytscha. Next base: position 12,407,602 of record NC_056460.1, read on the forward strand.
GGTGGTGACTAGGGAGGTCAGGTGGTGACTGTAGCTAATTCAGGTGGTGACTGTAGTGAATTCAGGTGTAGACTGTAGTGAATTCAGGTGTAGACTGTAGTGAATTCAGGTGTAGACTGTAGTGAATTCAGGTGTAGACTGTAGTGAATTCAGGTGTAGACTGTAGTGAATTCAGGTGTAGACTGTAGTGAATTCAGGTGTAGACTGTAGTGAAAACAGTACCCTAAATGACCTTCTGAAATCAACACATGGTCATAGGCTAGTTGATTAAACCGTTACATAGGCTACAGTATTTCAGTTGGAATTTTATGACTGTTTATAATTGTAGGGCTATTGAATTACCATAGTCTAGACAGTTGCTATTTGACTATAATGACTCATTAGTAGCTACATTGCTATCCATGGCTTCATCAGTGTAATACCAAATTGGACATGGAGTCATTATTTGGTCCTGGCAATGGGACAGGCCTCTTCAGAAGCTCTAAAGCAGGAATGTCTTAAGGAGTGCAGGCAGGGCTCAGGAGTCAAATCAAAGTGTATTGGTCGGTACACAGATTTGCAGGTGTTATAGCAGGTGCAGTGAAATGCTTTTGTTACTAGCTCCAACAGTACAGTATAATACAGTCTCTCAAATACAATACACATACACAAATAATGAATAATCAAAACAAGAAATGACAGAATTAGTCTAATTAACAATCCAGGGTTGGATACGTTAGAGTGAGTATGTGTCAGAATCCATAATAATTATAATAATAGTTTAATCTAGCCTAACTGCCAGCAACAACACATATTCAATCTCACTATGGCCTCGCTCGCAATGGTATTTCTACTGACAGAGAAAGGCACAGACAGACTCGGTCAAGAAACTCACTGCTCAGACAAACACACACACACACACACGGCAGGCTGACTAACACACACAGGTCCTCCATGAGCTCACCTGCTGTAAGGTCGATCACACTGCCACCCTGTGTTCACTGGGATTTTGTCACCACGCTGCAGTCTCACTTGCTAGGGCCTGTATGGTTTTGAAATGATCAGCAATTTTGGGGGATTTAGAGAATCTGCAGTGATTTCATGTACCAGTTTTGTGTACCATGGTTTTACCCAAAATTATCCTAACATTTGGACATCTCTGGTACTATAAAAGCACTGCTCAGATGAACGCCCCACAGTTAACATGATTTCTCACCTCTTCATTTAAATGGAATGTATCCTGGCATTAGCCAGCTAATCTAACGATTTCTATGTTGCTGTTTGGAATTGATTTTGGAATTGATTGGTTTGTTGTGTGTGCGTGTGTACCAGGGGTGATGACGAGGCGGCACAGAAGAACAACGCTCTGAAAGCTGTGCGGGAGCTGCAGGCCCAGCTGTCAGAGCTGCAGGAGGACCTGGAGTCAGAGAAGGTGTCCAGGAACAAGGCGGAGAAAGTCAAGAGGGACCTCAGTGAAGAGCTGGAGGCTCTGAAGACTGAGCTGGAGGACACTCTGGATACCACCGCTGCCCAGCAGGAGCTCAGGTACTGGGACACTGCTTGTCAGATGTACTGCTCTCTGCTGCGCTGATACGCTTATATGTTTACTGTAGTCCCAATATGTTTATTTTCGGTGCTTTTAGAAATGGATAAAGAACCGGTGTAGGGTCGCACTGAAAAAGTGGCACTGTCATAGTTTGGCAAAGTACCTGCGTGTGTAACTGCATGAGGGCTATGGAGAGACACAGCACCTCAGTGAGGTGTCTTTTATGGGTCTACCTTCCTTTCTAACCCCTCTCTCCTCTCCTTTCTTTCCTCTCAGGACCAAGCGAGAGCAGGAGGTGGCTGAGCTGAAGAAGGCCATCGACGAGGAGACCAAGAACCACGAGTCTCAGGTCCAGGAGATGAGACAGAGACACTCCACTGCCCTAGAGGAGCTGTCTGAGAATTTGGAGCAGGCCAAGAGGGTGGGTCCACCATCAGACATGGCACCTGCCAACCATAACGTCGTTAGACAGTAGTAGCAACACACATGTTAAGAAGGTCAAGAGAGTGGATCTCCTCCAACGATGTATATAAACCCTAGATTGCTGATGCTATGTATTGGCCATTGAGAGGCTTTGAAGCCACTGGTCGGCCATATTGGGACTCCCCAGTAGGAGCAGTCCTCCATAGGAATGAGTGGAATTCTACAGTATTTAAATGAAATGGGACAAGGACAAATTGACATTTATTTAAGTGTTGTCATGGGGACAGTAACATTAGTACTCTCTAAAAAGTAAACTGTGTTTTTATATTTTATTTGAATTTAAAAAACGTATGTTTATCTTTTAATATAATATAATTGTATGCATTAAGGTGATTCTAATAGAATACACATGGAAAAAACAAATGTAGACATTAATAAATGCATTTCTATAGCTTCTAAAATATATTTTTTACACTCTACAAGATGGAGGCACAGTGGCTTCAACACAGCACCCCCTATCAGTCATCTAATGTATATATAAATCATTGGTCGCCACCTGAGAAAATATACCTGTCTACATAACATCATCTCATACAGTAGTAGCACTACACTATCACTTCTTTGCGAAGCAAGCCAAGAGGACAGGCCTATCCAACATACCCTCTGTAAAATTCTCTCATGTTCCCAATGTATACCACAACCCCTCTTTCCGCTGCAGTTCAAGTCCAACCTGGAGAAGAACAAGTGTACCCTGGAGAGTGACAACAAGGAGCTGGTGAGCGAGGTGAAGGGGCTTCAGCAGGCCAAGACAGAGTCAGAACACAAGAGGAAGAAGATGGAGGCTCAGCTGCAGGAGTTCATGGCCCGAGCCACCGAGGGAGAGAGGGCTAAAGTAGAACTGGCCGACCGCACACACAAACTGCAGGTTAGCGGGCAAGTCAACGGACCACGCTGTCTGTCTGTCATCATCACTATGTGTTGAAGTCCATTGGTTTATCAAAATGGGAGTGAATATGTTTTAATGTGAATATGAAGAGATATTTATTGACCTTTGTCTGTAGACGGAACTGGACACTGTCTCCGCCCTGCTGGAGGATGCTGAGAAGAAGGGAATCAAGTTGGCCAAGGATTCAGCAGGCCTGGAGAGTGTGTTACAGGACACACAGGTGAGCAGAAAACTCCTTATACGTCACCAAGCCATTACATGCTCTAATAGTTGAAATCGAAGTTGGAGGTATTGTAATATGCTTTGGAAGCAATTCATTATTGGAGACACTTGTAGATAATGCTAATCTACTGTAAAAACAACTTCATATCACTGTCTTCATCCAACAAGTCTTATTGTAAGTGTTGGTTAACTACTTTTGGGTCTTTGCATCTTGTGTGTGTGTGTGTGTGTGTGTGTGTGTGTGTGTGTGTGTGTGTGTGTGTGTGTGTGTGTGTGTGTGTGTGTGTGTGTGTGTGTGTGTGTGTGTGTGTGTGTGTGTGTGTGTGTGTGTGTGTGTGTGTGTGTGTGTGTGTGTGTGTGTGAGGAGCTGCTCCAGGAGGAGACTCGTCAGAAGCTGAACCTGAGCTCTCGTATCCGTCAGCTGGAGGAGGACAAGAGTACCCTGCAGGAGCAGCAGGAGGAGGACGAGGAGGCCCGCAGGAACCTGGAGAAACAACTGGCCACGCTGCAGGCTCAGGTATGTACCCCACTGGCATTCTTAATGTTTCACTGCCAATAGGACAGGGTTTCCAGCGGTGAACACCCACCGTTGATATTTACTACAGGTTGTGGTAGCTAGATTCCTTACTCACGAAATAGGTATTGGGTATAAGTTGAATACAGTGTTGGGGAGAAGTAAACTACATGTAGTTCTACTTGTAATTTAACTACATTTTGCAGTAGCTTGGTGGTAGTTGAACTAAATTCACATCTAGGTAGTGTTGTCAGTAGTTAGGCAATAAATGTTTTATTTTTCAGCATCAGCCTGCCTAATTCTCTCTTGGAACATCATTTGTTTAATAGGCTAAATAACACATTCTGTTAGCATATGACCCCAAGTGATCTATTCTTGCAAAGAGTAGTTTGGATGTAGTTGTCATGGAAAGTACCACCAGGGACACCTGAATTCAATCTTAAATGAATCATTCTTTATTAACAGCAAGCTGGATAGGTCACAGTCAAACTAAATTACCGGTCTGAAGTGAGCTCTGTCAGGGCAGTCCCGTTAGATCTCTTATATACTGCTTACACAGACAAGTTATGATTTAGATTATTCATAATGAATTCATCATTTATGCATGTGACAGACCAATACCTCACAAGGCTTCTTCTCTCCAAGCTGAGACCTTGAAACTGAGATATCCCTTTCCGTTCTCAAAACAATGTTCTGGGCGTACTGCCAAATTGCATATACTGATAGTGAGGGTTCCTCCCAGGCACAATGAATCAGTCACTTGCGTGAACCCAGTCAAATTGGTTATTAGAAAAGCACAAACATAAAATGTTCCTTCACATAGTGAACTACAGTGCCTTGCGAAAGTATTCACCCCCTTGGCATTTTTCCTATTTTGTTGCCTTACAACCTGGAATTAAAAAATATATTTTGGGGGTTTGTATCATTTGATTAACACAACATGCCTACCACTTTGAAGATGCAACATATTTTTTATTGTGAAACAAACAAGAAATAAGACAAAAAAACACAAAACTTGAGCGTGCATAACTAAGAACCCCCCCAAAGTCAATACTTTGTAGAGCCACCTTTTGCAGCAATTACAGCTGCAAGTCTCTTGGGATATGTCTCTATAAGCTTGGCACATCTAGCCACTGGGATTTTTGCCCATTCTTCAAGGCAAAACTGCTCCAGCTCCTTCAAGTTGGATGGGTTCCTGCTGGTGTACAGCAATCTTTAAGTCATACCACAGATTCTCAATTGGATTGAGGTTTGGGCTTTGACTAGACAATGTCCCTGTATTTAGCGCCATCCATCATTCCTTAAATTCTGACCAATTTCCCAGTCCCTGCCGATTAAAAATATCCTCTCAGCATGATGCTGCCACCATCATGCTTCACTGTTGGGATAGGGTTCTCGGGGTGATGAGCAGTGTTAGGTTTGTGCCAGACATAGCGTTTTCCTTGATGGCCAAAAAGATCAATTTTAGTCTCATCTGACCAGAGTACCTTCTTCCATATTTGGGGAGTCTCCCACATGCCTTATTTTTTTCTTTAAGCAATGGCTTTTCTCTGGCCACTCTTCCGTAAAGCTCAGCTCTGTGGAGTGTACGGCTTAAAGTGGTCCTATGGACAGATACTCCAGTCTCCGCTGTGGAGCTTTGCAGTTCCTTCAGGGTTGTCTTTGGTCTCTTTGTTGCTTCTCTGATTAATGCTCTCCATGCCTGGTCTGTGAGTTTTGGTGGGTGGCAGGTTTGTTGTACTGCCATATTATTTCTATTTTTTAATAATGGATTTAATGTTGCTCCGTGGGATGTTCAAAGTTTCTGATATTTTTTTATAACCCAACCCTGATCTGTACTTCCCCATAACTTCATCCCTGACCTGTTTGGAGAGCTCCTTGGTCTTCATGGTACCGCTTGCTTGGTGGTGCACCTTGCTTAGTGGTTTTGCAGACTCTAGGGCCTTTCAGAACAGGTTTATATATACTGAGATTATGTGATACTTAGATTGCACACAGGTGGACTTTATTTAACTAAATATGTGACTTCTGAAGGTAATTGGTTGCACCAGATCTTATTTAGGGGCTTCATAGCAAAAGGAGGGAATACATACAGTATGCACGCACCACTTTTCTGTTTTTTTTCTCCTCCGTTTTTTTTAAACAAGCAATTGTTTTTTATTTCACTTCACCAATTTGGACTATTTTGTGTATGTCCATTACATGAATTCCAAATAAAAATCCATTTGAATTACAGGTTGTAATGCAACAAATGAGGAAAAACGCCAAGGGGGTGAATACTTTTGCAAGGCACTGTACTTTTTTAAAGTCACTTTAGTTAAGGAAACTATATTTGTTTTAAGGGTAGCTTTAACGTAGCTTAGCTTCTTTCAATGTGAAGTAATTGGTAGCTTGGTAAAAATATATTTTCATCGTAGCTTCCCCAACACTAAGATCAGTAATGTGTGTTTTTTTTAAAGACCACTGTCATTTTCTGTATATCAAATGCTCACTCACAAAGCTGTGACCCTTATTTCCTCATGGAAGAACCACAGAAAAAGTATATAATATGAACACCATTGTCTTCTCTATCTAGCTGTTTGAGTCTAGGAAGAAGCTGGATGAGGACGTGGGGACCCTGGAGTCTCTGGAGGAGGTGAAGAGGAAGCTACAGAAGGACCTGGAGTTGACCAGCCAGCGGCTGGAGGAGAAAGCCTCCGCCTTTGACAAGATGGAGAAAACCAAGACCCGCCTGCAGCAGGAGCTGGACGACCTCATGGTGGACCTGGACCACCAGAGGACCATTGTCTCCAACCTGGAGAAGAAGCAGAAGAAGTTTGACCAGGTATCATATCATCTCCATCTTTTCCTCTATCTCGCTTCCTTTTCTCCGTCCTCTCACCTTTGCTTATCTCCTTCTCCCCTCTCTGCAAAATAAAAGTAGACCTGCCATTAATGAAGAAATGGCTGAGTTTTTGTGATTTCTTGATTCCAATGATTGCCTTCGTTAACATAACTTACCAGTAAGACATTGCTTGCCATCCTTCTTCATCACTATCTTCTCCCTCTATATTAGCTCCTGGCTGAGGAGAAGACCATTTCTGCCCGCTATGCTGAGGAGCGTGACAAGGCCGAGGCTGAGGCCAGGGAGAAGGAGACTAAGGCTCTGTCTATGGCCCGGGCTCTGGACGAGGCCCTGGAGGCCAAGGAGGAGTTTGAGAGGCTCAACAAGCAGCTGAGGACTGAGATGGAGGACCTGATGAGCTCCAAGGACGACGTGGGCAAGAGCGTACGTAGTTTAAACCCCCCGTACAGGAGCTGAAGGTTCTCAAATACCTTATACAACCCAGTCCTAAGCCTTGACTTGGCTCTTCCAATGAGGATTGATAGAACCAAAATGTACAGGTTTTCATGTTTCTTCCAATATGGCCACCAATCCACCCACCACAGAATGAGTGAGAATGACTGTGTTACAGGAGCTGGTAGTGTTTCCTAAATGTTGTTGGAGACCTTACACACCTTGCATACAGAAGCCTTCTGTAAATTACTTCATTTTAAAATAACGCTGTCCCCCCACCTCAGATTTTTGCTTTGAGTGAGAATTTGTTTGACTTATCCTATGGGATGGCTTCCCATAGTAAGACCCAGAAAAGAGATGTTGCTGCTAATAGTCTCTCCACGTCCCCCTGTGTGTAGGTCCATGAGCTGGAGAAGTCGAAGCGCACCCTGGAGCAGCAGGTGGAGGAGATGAGGACCCAGCTGGAGGAGCTGGAGGACGAGCTGCAGGCCACGGAGGACGGCAAGCTGCGTCTGGAGGTCAACATGCAGGCCATGAAGGCCCAGTTCGACAGGGACCTGCAGGCCAGAGACGAACAGAACGAGGAGAAGAAGAGGACGCTGGTCAAACAGGTACAGAGACGAGCAGAGAGGACCCTGTTTAGGGAGTAACATTCAGACCTCTAATAGAAACTCGGTGATTTAGCCTGGCCAACAGTTCGGAGAAAATAATCACCATGTTATTATATGGTCAAAAACTTTAACTTATGGACTCGTTGTGTACTTCCCATCCATCTTCACCCTAACCGTTATTGCATCCGAGCAAGCTAGAACCCAAACTAGGTTTCATCACTTACTTGGTGTTTTCAACCCTCTGTAATATCTTGTTGTCTGACCCAAGGTTCGTGAGATGGAGGCAGAGCTGGAGGATGAGAGGAAGCAGAGAGCCCTGGCTGTGGCAGCTAAGAAGAAGCTGGAGATGGACCTCAAGGACCTGGAGGGGCAAATAGAAGCATCCAACAAGGCCAGAGATGAAGCCATCAAACAGCTCAGAAAACTACAGGTTAGACTTCATACAGGATTTGTGTTTGCTTGTGCATTCTCAAGTTGTGCTGAGCTATTATGTAGTATTATGCAGTTGAAGTCGGAAGTTTACATACACCTTAGCCAACTACATTTAAACTCGGTTTTTCACAATTCCTGACATTTAATCTGAGTAAAAATTCACAAAGTAGATGTCCTAACCGACTTGCCAAAACTATAGTTTGTTAACAAGACATTTGTGGAGTGGTTGAAAAAATAGTTTTAATGACTCCAACCTAAGTGTATGTAAACTTCCCATTTCAACTGTAGATTATAAATATTGTTGCAAAATTCTGGTAACTTTAGTTAGCAGAATTTTGCAACCCTACAAAGTCAATCTTTATTTGCCTGATTAATTAGGAACTCCTGGTTGTCTGATCTCTGATAATCAGCAATATTATTTTTTACACCTGTATCCTTTTATCAATAAAATGGACTGGCAGCCTCTTCAGGTATGGTATCTGTGCTTGTCTGTCCACTGTGTAGTCAGCTTTAATGTATCCTAGATTAGAATATGTCCAGGACTACCAACGTCTGTATTTAGATGACATCCCTGATGCTGTAAACTGATTTGTAGCTTCCCCGCTGGCCTTACACTATTATATTCAGTACAGCTACGGGGTTGGGGTCGGTTCTATTTCAATTCGGGAAGAAAAACTGAATTTCAAACATTTTCTCATAGGCTGCATTTACACAGGCAGCCCAATTATGGGCAATAGATTGATCTGATTGGTCAAAAGACCAATTAGTGGCAAACAATATCAGAATTGGGCTGCCTGTGTAAATGCTGCCATAGAGGAGTATTGAGGAAAATCTCATTTGAAATGGAGTTGACCCCTAACCCTGTACTGTTGCCCCAGACCAGTCTTACTCTTTGCCTTGCTGCTGCCCCCTGCAGGCCCAGATGAAGGACTACCAGAGGGAGCTGGAGGAGGCCAGAGCATCCCGTGATGAGATCTTTGCACAGTCTAAAGAGAACGAGAAGAAACTAAAGGGCCTGGAAGCTGAGATCCTACAGCTGCAGGAGGACCTGGCGGCTTCAGAGAGGGCCCGTAGACACGCTGAGCAGGAGAGAGACGAGCTGGCCGACGAGATCTCAAATAGCGCCTCTGGAAAGTGAGTAGCTACATTTCGCTGATTAATGATCAAATTCAAGCATGATATTTTTTACAGATTTAATGGTGCAATATGCAGAAATCGCTGGTTGCTAACATTGTAACAGTTCACCTAATTTCAGTTTCTGTAACAAAACAAGCAATGTATCATTGTACCATCTAAACCGCTATGAAATATATTTTCAATAACCCAAAATCTTGTATTTTCAGCTGTTTGAAGCTGGTGTACAAAACTGAAAGTAAAAGACGTAAAAACGAAACTTAAGAACGGGAAGCATAGAAATAGCACACATAGAACAGATCTACCGCTTCTTAGACTTGCTTTCAATGAGAATGACAGATCTATAACTCGCATTCCTATCTGAATTTGGTCAGGTCACCCAAAAAGTTACATACTGCTGCTTTAAGTGGATCAGCAGCCTTCCCCCCCCTGATTTCTATGCTCTGTACCAACCACATCACCGAATCATGAATTTGTTTGTGTCAGGTCGGCCCTGCTAGATGAGAAGAGGAGGCTTGAGGCCCGCATCTCGCAGCTGGAGGAGGAACTAGAGGAGGAACAGAGCAACATGGAGCTGCTCAACGACCGCTTCCGCAAGACCACCATGCAGGTACAGTACAACTCTGACATTGTCAAACACGTACACAGCTCATGAAGGTACAGAACAGGTAAAACGCTCCTTAAACCGCCATTGTCTCTTGATGTTTTGAGGAGGAGATCGGACAAGAGGAAAGTACTTTTGAAATTCATTCATACACAGAGACGATTCCTGGACCATAGAATGTAGTCTCTCTATGGTCTGGAGAGTAGCCTATAATAAACTGCACTAACAAGTAGCACACCAGACTACTTCCTGGGACCCACAACTAACGGTTTTATATAGAGATGGACAAAGAGTGACCCTCTCTCCCTTTATTCCCATTTCTCTCCCAAGGTGGACATCCTGAACACTGAGCTGGCTGGGGAGCGCAGTGCGGCCCAGAAGAGTGAGAACGCCCGTCAAGGAATGGAGAGGCAGAACAAGGAGCTGAAGGCCAAGCTGGGAGAGCTGGAGGGGGCAGTCAAGTCCAAGTTCAAGGCTGCCATCACCGCCCTGGAGGCCAAGATACTGCAGCTGGAGGAGCAACTGGAGCAGGAGGCCAAGTAAGAAGCCTTCTATATACTGTACTAAATAGACATCATAATAGGGGTCAGAGTTTAAAGATGGGAGGTTACCTAGAATTAAATGTAGGCTTCAATAGGTGGACTCTAGCTCATATACTCATTGTAATGATTTACCCATACTCAATAGACCACTAGAGGTAGGAGTTTCACCTAACCACATATCTATAATCAGATTACAAACTACTCCAAATCTGGACCTTTAAGGGCCCAGTGCAGTCAAAAATGTGATCTTCCTGTGCTGTGTATATATATTTCCACACTAGGAGGTTGGAATAATACTGTGAAATTGTGAAAATTATGATAATGCCCTTTTAGTATAAAGACAGCTTGAAGTTTCAGCCCATTTTGGTGGGATGGAGTTTTTGCCTACCTGGTGTCATCACCATATGGTAAATTAGTTAATAGACCAATAAGAAAGAGTACCAAACTTTTCTGCCAATAACAACAACAAAAAAAGTTTTCCCCTGACAGTCCTAGCAAAATTCTTGCTTGAGAAATTGCTCTTTGCTAAGAAGCTATTTTGTTTTTGTTTTGACCGTTTTAATTGAAAATAATCACAGTGAGGTACTTCATTGTTACCCAGAAATGATCTGATATTGAGATATATATGACTTCATTGGACCTTTAACATTAGGGGTTGAAAACATACAGTACCGTTCAAACACACTACTTGCCTAGAGAGTTTTCAGCTATACTTTTGGTGGCTGTTTATTTACCACCACAGACAGATGCTGGCACTAAGACCGCACTCAGTCAGCTGTATAAGGAAATAAGCAAACAGAAAACCACTCACCCAACGGTGACGCTCCTAGTGGCCGGAGACTTTAATGCAGTGAAACTTAAATCAGTTCTACCAAATTTCTATCAACATGTTAAATGTGCAACCAGAGGGAAAAAAATTAAAGATCACCTGTACTCCACAGAGACACGTACAAAGCTCTCCCTAGCCCTCCATTTGGTAAATCTGACCACAACTCTATCCTCCTGATTCCTGCTTACAAGCAAAAATTAAAGCAGGAAGTACCAGTGACTCAGTCTGTAAAAAAGTGGTCAGATGAAGCAGATGCTAAACTACAGGACTGTTTTGCTAGCACAGACTGGAACATGTTCCGGGATTCTTCCGATGGCATTGAGGAGTACACCACATCAGTCACTGGCTTTATCAATAAGTACATCGAGGATATCGTCCCCACAGTGACTGTACATACATACCCCAACCAGAAGCCATGGATTACAGGCAACATTCGCACTGAGCTAAAGGGTAGAGCTGCCGCTTTCAAGGTGCGGGACTCTAACCCGGAAGCTTACAAGAAGTCCTGCGACGAACCATCAAACAGGCAAAGCGTAAATACGGGGCTGAGATTGAATCATACTACACCGGCTCCGACGCTCGTCTTATGTGGCAGGGCTTGCAAACTGTTACAGACTACAAAGGGAAGCACAGCCGCGAGCTGCCCAGTGACACGACCTACCAGACGAGCTAAATCACTTCTATGCTCGCTTTGAGGCAAGCAACACTGAGGCATGCATGAGAGCATCAGCTGTTCCGGACGACTGTGTGATCACGCCGACGTGAGTAAGATCTTTAAACAGGTTGACATACACAAGGCTGCAGGGCCAGACGGATTACCAGGACGTGTGCTCCGGGCATGTGCTGACCAACTGGCAAGTGTCTTCACTGACATTTTCAACATGTCCCTGATTGAGTCTGTAATACCAACATGTTTCAAGCAGACCACCATAGTCCCTGTGCCTAAGAACACAAAGACAACCTGCCTAAATGACTACAGACCCGTAGCACTCACTCACGCTTTGAAAGGCTGGTAATGGCTCACATCAACACCATTATCCCAGAAACCCTAGACCCACTCCAATTTGCATACCGCCCCAACAGATCCACAGATGATACAATCTCTATTGCATTCCACATTGCCCTTTCCCACCTGGACAAAAGGAACGCTTATGTGAGAATGCTCAGTGTTCAACAACATAGTACCCTCAAAGCTCATCATTAAGCTAAGGATCCTGGGACTAAACACCTCCCTCTACAACTGGATCCTGGACTTCCTGACGGGCCGCCCCCAGGTGGTGATGGGCCGCCCCCAGGTGGTGCATTGCCAGGCACAACTCCAACACCATCATTAAGTTTGCAGACGACACAACACAGTGGCGTGATCACCGACAATGACGAGACAGCCTATAGTGATAAGGTCAGAGACCTGGCCGGGTGGTGCCAGAATAACAACCTATCCCTCAACATAACCAAGACTAAGGAGATGATTGTGGACTACAGGAAAAGGAGGACCGGGCACGCCCCCATTCTCATCGACAGGGCTGTAGTGGAGCAGGTTGAGAGCTCCAAGTTCCTTGGTGTCCACATCAACAACAAACTAGAATGGTCTAAACACACCAAGACAGTCGTGAAGAGGGCACGGCAAAGCCTATTCCCCCTCAGGAAACTAAAAAGTTTTGGCATGGGTCCTGAGATCCTCAAAAGGTTCTACAGCTGCAACATCGAGAGCATCCTGACCGGTTGCATCACTGCCTGTACGGCAATTGCTCGGCCTCTTACCGCTAGGCACTACAGAGGGTGGTGCGTACGGCCCAGTACATCACTGGGGCTAAACTTCCTGCCATCCAAGACCTCTACACCAGGCGGTGCCAGAGGAAGGCACTAAAAATTGTCAAAGACCCCAGCCACCCCAGTCATAAACTGTTCCCTCTACTACTGCATAAAAAGCGGTACCAGAGTGCCAAGTCTAGGACAAAAAGGCTTCTCAACAGTTTTTACCCCAAGCCATAAGACTCCTGAACAGGTAATCAAATGGCTACCCAGACTATTTGCATTGTTTCACTCTAAGGTTGTATTCAGCGCACGTGACAAATAAACTTTGATTTGATTTGAAAAGTTTGGGGTCACTTAGACATTTCCTTGTTGTGTTTCCTTGTTGTGTCCTTCAAACTTTGCTTTCGTCAAAGATTCCTCCATTTTCAGCAATTACAGACTTGCAGACCTTTGGCATTCCAGTTGTCAATTTGTTTCCTGAAGCACCTCCCACAAGTTGGATTGGCTTGATGGGCACTTCTTACGTACCATACTGTCAAGCTGCTCCCACAACAGCTCAATAGGGTTGATATCCGGTGACTGTGCTCTGCCACTCCATTATAAAACAACATTATAGCATGACGTTGCAAAATGGAGTGATAGCCTTCTTTCTTCAAGATCCGTTTTACCCTGTACAAATCTCCCACTTTACCACCAACAAAGCACCCCCAGATCATCACATTGCCTCCCCATGCTTGACAGATGGCGTCAAGCACTCCTGCAGCATCTTTTCATTTTTTCTGCATCTCTCGAATGTTCTTCTTTGTGATCCGAACACCTCAAACTTAGATTTGTCTTGTCCATAACATTTTTTTTTCCCACTCTTCCTCTGTCCAGTGTCTGTGTTATTTTTCCCATCTTAATCTTTTATTTTTATTGGCCAGTCTGAGATATGGCTTTTTTCTTTGCAACTCTGCCTAGAAGGACAGCATCCCAGACTTTCCTCTTCACTGTTGACGTTGAGACTAGTGTTTTGTGGGTACTATTTAATGAAGCTGCCAGTTGAGGACTTGTGAGTTGTCTCTTTCTCAAACTAGACACTCTAATGTACTTGTCCTCTTGCTCTGTTGTGCACCGGGGCCTCCCACTCCTCTTTCTATTTTGGTTAGAGCCCGTTTGCGCTGTTCTGTGAAGGGAATAGTACACAGCGTTGTATGAGATCTTCAGTTTCTTGGCAATTTCTTGCATGGAATAGCCTTCGTTTCTCAGAACAAGAATAGACTGGCGAGTTTCAGACGAAAGTTATTTGTTTCTGGCCATTTTGAGGCTGTAATCGAACCCACAAATACTGATGCTCCAGGTACTCAATTAAAGAAGGCCAGTTTTATTGCTTCTTTAATCAGAACAACAGTTTTCAGCTGTGCTAACATAATTGCAAAAGGGTTTTCTAATGATCAATTAGCCTTTTAAAATTATAAACTTGGATTAGCTCACACAACGTGCCATTGGAACACAGGAGTGATGGTTGCTGATAATGGGTCTCTGTACGCCTCTGTAGATTGTAAATAAGAATTTGTTCTTAACTGACTTGCCTAGTTAAATAAAAGGTTAAAAAATATATATATATATTCTATAAAATAATCTGCCGTTTCCATCTACAATAGTCATTTACAACATGAACAATGTCTACACTGTATTTCTGATCAATTTGAGGTTATTTAATGGACAAAAAAATGAGCTTTTCTTTCAAAAACAAGGAAATGTCGAAGTGACCCCAAACTTTTGAATGGTAGTGTATGAGGTTGCCTAATGTGGAGTCTTTTACTACATCCTGATGCAAATGTATGTCCCCATTAGATATGTCAGTCAGGGTGACACTATTTAGACACTTTCCCGTTATCACTCTTTTTCCTCTCAGGGAGAGGGCAGCAGCCAATAAGATTGTCCGACGCACGGAGAAGAAGCTGAAAGAGGTGGTGATTCAGGTGGAGGACGAGCGTCGCCATGCCGACCAGTACAAGGAACAGGTGAGTGGTCGTTTTGGGTCCACAGTGAACTTGAAACAGTCTGTTCTGACATTTAGAAAGGGTGAGTTAAAGGCCATGGATGCCAGGTTAGCTACTAATTCACTATAATCAGTGTCTCTGTGTCATCTGTGCTGAAGCTCTCTCTCCTATTCCCACCCATCCTCTTCTGTAGCTTTGTTTCTCTCTCCTATCCCCACCCACGCTCCTCTGTAGCTTTGGTTCTCTCGCTCTCTCTCCTATTCCCACCCACGCTCTTCTGTAGCTTTGGTTCTCTCTCTCTCTCCCCTATTCCCACCCACTCTCTTCAGTAGCTTTGTTTCTCTCTCAATTCTTCTGTCTGTCCCAAACTTTTGTCTTCAAACTTGAATTTCCATCCTTGTTTTTCCAATTTCTATCCCACCTTTTGTCTATCTCTCTTTCTTGTTCTCTCGCTCTCTGTATTTTAATCTTGAATTGGCCCATGAATTTGCTATGTAAATACGTTGAATTGTGCCAATAAAATTCCAATTCTCCCCCTGTCAGATGGAGAAGGCCAACTCTCGTATGAAGCAGCTGAAGCGTCAGCTAGAGGAGGCTGAGGAGGAGGCTACCAGAGCCAATGCCTCCCGTAGGAAACTACAGAGGGAGCTGGACGACGCCACCGAGGCCAGCGAGGGCCTGACCCGCGAAGTCAACACACTCAAGAACCGCCTCAGGTACAGCCTCTCATACACTTCACATAGTTATTTATGCCCATTGGCGTTCCCTCTGCCAGTTTCTTTAAAACAAAGAAGACATTCATTGTTATCATTTCCCGTGCATGTTCAACAAAACTCCTATAGATGCAACAGGACACACACACTGTCATAGATCTGTGGGTGTGATAAATGACCATGTATGTATTTGCCTGTTCTCCTCAGGCGTGGAGGCCCCCTCAGCTTCTCGTCTAGCCGTTCAGGCCGCAGCCGGCAGCTCCAGATCGACGGAACCTCCGTGGACAATTCTGACGACGACGCCGACAGCCGCGCCAGCGACCACAACGACACGCAAGCCTCCAACCAGACCGAATAGACGCTCCCTGCTAATCCTACCAACCCTATCGATTAGCCAGCCTGGCAGCATGGTGACTACAACACCTCAGCCTCTCCATCTGTCCCTGTCCACGAGTCAACAGCAGGGAGAACCAGGGTCCTGTTCATTAGGAACCAAAACAGAAGAAAACAGTCCGAAACAGGGAAGGACTACCTGGATTTGACTAATAAGAACGAAAGATGCTTTCAAACATTTTGCTACGGTGTGTTCTAATGAATACGACCTAGACCACCCCACCCCCCAGAAATGCTCCCTTGCTAGGGATGACGAAACAATTACTCCCACTTGAGCGGGTTACTCTGCCTTACTCTAACGTTACTCTAACAATATTCCTACTCTACTCTGGCTAGCTGCTCGGCCCGGCGAGTGTCCCAACGATCTTAATATAGTCCTCCCTAAACGTGGAATTATGTGCTCCACTTAAATGAATATGTAAACTTATGTACAAGTGCTTTTGACTTATGAACTGTGCGTGTGTGCACATGTGAGTATGTAAGGTATGTGTATGCCCCTGAACGCCAAACTGCAAGGAAAGGAGCGAAACTAGGAAACGTTCACTTTTGTCATCCTCCTCTCACATGAAACAAAACATTGTCTTGTAATACAAGTGTGTCACCAAATGTAAAGCCATCATCTCTCCCCTGGCTTAAAGCAGGCCTAACAAAACTCTGTCCTCTCCGATGATAGTCCTATTCAACAATAGGTCAGAGGTCAATGGACTGCCTCCGCTTCCCTCATTGCATGAGTCTCTTCCTGATGTACAGACTATTGTTCCGCTTCTAAACACTACAATGAAACAAGATGGTGGATTCACACAGTCTGACCTGTTCTGGAAGAAAAAAGTGGAACGGAAAGGATATTTTAACTGTGAAAAGCTTTTCTCCACTTGCCACAGCCTCTCGTCACAACACTTTAAAAACAATTGGTAACTGACTTCTTATAGGAATCGCATAGGTCATGATTGACGTTTTTTGTTGTTGTATTTTGACTAATTGGAGCACTATTTTTCCTGTTGTTCAGGAAGAAGGGTTGAAGGCAGTGAAGTGTGGTATGCTTAGATAGATGGTCGCTGGCGTATGTATCACAGAGAATCGCTGGAAACGGCACATAACTGCACAATGAGTGTTCATATGCCCCTGTAACTGGAGCCAGGAAACCCCAAGCTTCTCTCTGAGTGGTCACATGATGTACAATACAGCCTCTTAGTCCAACACGAATGATGAGAGCTTCGATTGAACGTGTAGTTTGGCTAGCTAAAGCCTACTTCTCAGAGCAAGGGGGGCCCCGCCATCTCACTTTGTTTGTGCCATGGTTTGGTAGCAAAGTAGGACCCCCAACTCTCTCTTATAATACGTTGACACACCAACTACCAAGCACTTAGTATTCCTAGATATAACAACCTTCTATTGGGGATAGCATCTCAAAGCTCTAAAACTATTAAGACACTCTTAACGTCCCAGAAGGTCCATATCCATCAGCGCTCTCTATTGTTCCTTTGGCATCTCTGTTCAGTATAAAAGAAGGTAATGTATGGAAACTGCCACTTTCATTTGACTTTTACGCCAATGTTAGCTCAGCTGTAATGACATGTTTCTTTAAAGTGCCTTAGACACTAGAAAAGAACATTAGTGGGTAATGCACGGTGAGCACCTGTATTAAACAGAAAGACGTGTAGGTGTGCACCTGTATTAAACAGAAAGACGTGTAGGTGTACACCTGTATTAAACAGAAAGACGTGTAAGTGTACACCTGTATTAAACAGAAAGACGTGTAAGTGTGCACCTGTATTAAACAGAAAGACGTGTAGGTGTGCACCTGTATTAAACAGAAAGACGTGTAGGTGTGCACCTGTATTAAACAGAAAGACGTGTAGGTGTACACCTGTATTAAACAGAAAGACGTGTAGGTGTACACCTGTATTAAACAGAAAGACGTGTAGGTGTGCACCTGTATTAAACAGAAAGACGTGTAAGTGTACACCTGTATTAAACAGAAAGACGTGTAGATGTGCACCTGTATTAAACAGAAAGACGTGTAGGTGTACACCTGTATTAAACAGAAAGACGTGTAAGTGTACACCTGTATTAAACAGAAAGACGTGTAGGTGTACACCTGTATTAAACAGAAAGACGTGTAGGTGTACACCTGTATTAAACAGAAAGACGTGTAAGTGTACACCTGTATTAAACAGAAAGACGTGTAGGTGTGCACCTGTATTAAACAGAAAGACGTGTAGGTGTACACCTGTATTAAACAGAAAGACGTGTAGGTGTGCACCTGTATTAAACAGAAAGACGTGTAGGTGTGCACCTGTATTAAACAGAAAGACGTGTAAGTGTGCACCTGTATTAAACAGAAAGACGTGTAGGTGTACACCTGTATTAAACAGAAAGACGTGTAAGTGTACACCTGTATTAAACAGAAAGACGTGTAGGTGTGCACCTGTATTAAACAGAAAGACGTGTAGGTGTACACCTGTATTAAACAGAAAGACGTGTAGGTGTGCACCTGTATTAAACAGAAAGACGTGTAGGTGTGCACCTGTATTAAACAGAAAGACGTGTAGGTGTACACCTGTATTAAACAGAAAGACGTGTAAGTGTACACCTGTATTAAACAGAAAGACGTGTAGGTGTGCACCTGTATTAAACAGAAAGACGTGTAGGTGTACACCTGTATTAAACAGAAAGACGTGTAGGTGTACACCTGTATTAAACAGAAAGACGTGTAGGTGTGCACCTGTATTAAACAGAAAGACGTGTAGGTGTACACCTGTATTAAACAGAAAGACGTGTAGGTGTACACCTGTATTAAACAGAAAGACGTGTAGGTGTGCACCTGTATTAAACAGAAAGACGTGTAGGTGTACACCTGTATTAAACAGAAAGACGTGTAAGTGTGCACCTGTATTAAACAGAAAGACGTGTAGGTGTACACCTGTATTAAACAGAAAGACGTGTAGGTGTGCTGTACGTGTTACATAAAAACCTAACGAGGCAAACCTGGTGAACGGAAAACACACACTTATTTTTCTTTGTCTTGTGTATTTTTGCTGATGTTTCATATCATACCCAGTGTGCACCTCCTCTCCTGTTCATATACCTGTAGCAATGTCTCCATAGGTAGTGCGTGTGTGGGTCAGAAATCAGTGTTACTATTAACTATGTGAGATGTGGAGCCTTTTGCTCCCCCTTCAAGAGCAGAATGTGATTTCATTTGGTTAAAAGCTTTAACATCCATGATGTAGTTTGTGTTTGTATTATTATTCTCAGACTGGCTGTTGACGACCAGGCTTTCATTACAACTGCAAATACACCCCCACCCCCATTTTATTTCTTGTTTGCCTCCTGTATTTCTAGACTACAGTGATTTTTTTTGTAAAAGAAAATAAAGCATATTCATTGTAGAAATAATATGACTCCAGTTTGTCCTGAGCGGAGGAGCCCCTAGAGACTTTCAATTCAGTTATGCATGTTTCTCTCCCCAAATTGGAGAGCACAGTGGGTAGCTACGCCTGAAAGGCATGGACATATATGATGGGTTGTTTTAGGGAAGTGGTCTAAATTCAGTAAGGGGTTGGGAATAGTTAGAAAACAAAAGCTACTCTGTGATTTGAACCAGGGACCTGCTTCAGATGGCAACCCAAATGTTATACTCTCCACCAGCTGGGGGGCAACATCATTGGCGTAGCCAGAAACTTGTCAGGTGGGCCTGCATCAATTTGGGTAGCTAACTTCCTGAAATTTTGCCATCGGGCAGAGGACAATGTGCTCTTGTATAGCTCATCTCATGCTATTGTACACATTTTGCCATGAGCCTGAGAGAAAATGTTGCATTTTTAGAGCGGATTACAGCTAAAATATAGGTGTTGATTGATAAAGGTACTGGATTATGAGTTGGCTTGTCTAAATGAACAAATGAAATAGGCGGTAGCATGGTGATTATAGCCATAGAAGCACAGTGGCAAATGGCTCAATGCAGTTATATTCATGGATTATTGGGGGTGTGGCTTTGTTAGTTCATTTTGGCAACCCATCCAGTGAGAGTGAATGTCAATCCAGGTAATCTGTTCTGTTATATTGAATCAAATCTGACTAACCCAATGCACTGCTTGCTATTAATTCTCTGTTGGTATTTGCATATTTAGGTAAAAAGACTATGTCCTGTTTGGAACATTTGACAATAGCAGATTTCTTTTGTTGTTGCTCAATCTGAGTGGGTGTCCTGGGCAGGTGAGCGGAAGGGCTCTACCACATGGCTTTCGCCCATCCAGTCATTTCTAATCAGTTACTTTAAGGGAGGAACAAAGGATGCACTTTTTAAAGAATCCAAACCGGGCCAAGAACTGGGAAAACTCCAGAGCCTTCCACAAAGCTAGGGTCTGTTGTTACCTGGGAAACACCAGCATGGGTGAGAAAGGTCAAAGAGCAACGCGTGTAATTATGTAATTTGACAGTAAGGGCTTGATTCTGGATATAGCGCGATTGAGGTTTAAAGGCCATGTCTACGCATTTGCAAGGAGACTACATTCACAGTAAACACCAGTGACATCCACTCAATAGGAAATTACCTTTACATTTCAACCGCATTTCAACCTTATGGATTGAATCGAGCTCTGACCTTTCCAGGGTACAGAAGGTGAACACGAATGTTGACATAATTGAGGGACTGTACAAAACATGGATTTATGACAAACGTATGAAAAAAATGTATTGCCACATTTTAAGGCTCCCGAGTGCCTCGTTGTTTCACTTGTGGCTCCCGAATGGCGTAGCAGTCTAAGGCACTGCATCTTAGTGCAAGAGGTGTCAGGTCCCTGGTTCGAATCCAGGCTGTATCACATCAGGCAGTGATTGGGAGTCCCATAGGGTGGCTCACAATTGGTCCAGCGTCGTCCAGATTTGGCTGGGGTAGGCCATCATTGTAAATAAGAATTTGTTCTTAACTGGCTTGCCTAGTTAAAGAAAGGCTAAATAAAATTAAAATAAAGAGCGTTTTAGTTTGCGTGCTAGAAATGTTAAGGTAAATTCCATTTGAGCTGACAATCGGAAATTACCTCTAACACGGAACCCAAACCGGCTGCGCGCGTGCATCGTGCATACATTTATTTTGCCCCTCCACACCAAATGCGATCACGACAGCAGGTTAAAATATCAAAACAAACTCTGAACCAATTACATTAATTTGGGGACAGGTCAAAAAGCATTAACATGTATGACAATTTAGCTTGCTAGGTAACGTTCATTTGTCCTATTTAGCTAGCTTGCTGTTGATAGCTAATTTGTTAACATATAAACATTTTACCTGAAATGCACAAGGACCTCTACTCCGACAATTAATCCACACATAAAACGGCCAACCGAATCGTTTCTAGTCACCTCTCCTCCTTCCAGACTTTTTCATAGTTTAATTTATATGGTGATCCATCTAAACTTTCATTGTATTACCACGACTACCGGCAAAACAGTTCGTCTTTCAATCACCTGCTTCTGCAAACCAATGAGGAGATGGGAGAGGCAGGACTTGGAGCGCGATCTGCTTCAGAAATAGGAATTAGTTATATTTTAGCCCTTGGCGTCGCAGACTCTCGTTGGCGCGCGCGAGCAGTGTGGGTGCAATAATTGAATAACATGGATTTCTACATTTATTTTGCGAAGCTCGCGCACGCGACGTGTCTGGTCTGGTCAGCATGTTAAGGCGGGAACATTGTCTTTAAAATCCGATATACAGATAGAGTAGACAGCTGTCACAATGGAGGACGGAAGAAAGGGAGCACAAAGAAATGACTCAGGCCCTATTGAAAACCAACTGTATTTTATTCCATAAATCGACACACAAAAATAATCTACAAAAGAGACCGAATTAAGTAACCAGTTAACATGAAATGTAATCTTTACCCGCCCCAAAAGCAGAAAATCTTTAAAATGTCACCTCCTGCTCGTCACGGAAAGAAACAACTTTTCACCATGACATCCTGACAGACCACAGACGGACAACACTCATGGGTACATTTCAAAGAGAATGTTGATAAGAACACACACACACACACACACACACACACACACTAACCAAGGCACCCCATCTACATGCTAGGAAACTCATCTTTGGCGCCATCCTTGGTGCAGTTGGTCGACATTCATACTGACATTGGAAGGAGGGATGAAGGATGATAAGAGATGGACAGAGGCAAGAAAGCCAGAGGTCCCTCCCCTCTGACTTTCTCCCCCAATGGGTTTTGAGAAGACTAAGAGAGAGGAAGTGAGGAGTATGCTATTGAGATCTTCCCAGATATAGGAAGAGAGTAAGGAAGAACAATTTCTAGAGGTATTCAGCAGGTGAGAAGGGAGAGTTCTTTAGATGAGAAAAAGGACTCAGACATACATACACACAAACATTCGCAACTTCCAAAAATACATTGACAGCTGAGTAAGAGGTTGAAAGCCAAGCGACGACTTGCACTTTTGCATTGAAGCATTTATAGTCCTGCATAGTTATTTAATGAAACTTACAAACTAAGGCGTTTTGTCATATTGAGTTGAGTGTTGAGTTGATAGTTTTTTTACAAAGTAAATTAATTACAATTTAAAAAAAAAAGTTCAAGTAGGCTACAATCTCGCATCTCTGTCCCCTCTCTCACGCTCCACTCCTCTTTCCAAAAGAGTCTAGCTTTTACAGTTCAAGTTTTTTCTCCAGAAAAGGTCCAGTGTGATTATACAGCACCAAAGACACGCTGAGCAAGAGGGGAATATTCACTCTCTCAAACACACACACAACAGAGAAAAGGGGGTATGCAATTTGCACACACACAGCAGACTGACCTGGAAAGAAAATACAATATATAATAATATATGTAGGTTGTGTACGTACAAACACACTCACACAATCTCACCGGGCACACTCATACCTCTAAATATTTTTTATTATCCCTGTGTAAATTACAAATAATTTATCAATTTTTATATTAGCTATACTACCTTAACAGTCAGTTGTGGGGAGCAGAGGCGACTTAAAAACACTCTACGGACACGCCATCTCACATCGGAGACAAGTTAACAACCACCTTCCTCAGACAGTCAAGACAACGACCAAAAAATAATTTATACTCAATTCTGCTTTAGACGAGAAAAAATAAAAACAGACTTAAATTCAAATGAAATGACTTAGCTAACAGCGTGCTCCCTCTCCTGGGTGGTTTTCATTAAGGAACGGACACACTGGTAGCGTTTGCAGGTCGAGAGTACTTAGCACCTCTGAACAGAGTGCCAGCCATAATTTGCAAACTGATTCTAAATGTAGAATCGAGCGAAAATGTCAGCAATCAAACCCTCACCGGTGGGGTGGTCCGTGAAACAGACCGCGCCGAACAAACGGCAAATAGATCGACATTCGTTGCGGTATGTGCGCTCCGTTTGTGCACAATATAGCAAAACTATTTTTAAACGAAAACCAGTGTTCAGGCAGTCCTTCCTTGTTTCTGTATTTGTTTTTCTACGTTTGGAGCCTAATGAATACGACCCTGTCCTCATTCCACAGTGATAAAGGTCGGTCATGTAAACATGTTGACAAGAAAAAAAATGTAAGGAAAAAAAATTCATTATCATTCACCCCAGGTCCATTTTATACCCCGTAATCATACAAATACAGTTAAATTAAATTCATAAATCGTCATGGTGAGGGGTAATTGATTCTTCAGGTCCATATTGAGGGAAGAAGGCTCCTCCCCCCTGTATTATTAAATCATTGTGTCCATCTGTCCAATCAAAGTGATCCTAGTGGACGTCTCGATGTCACTCTCTGTCCTCCGTCTCTATTGGTCAGTGGGACTTCCTCTTCATGTCGCCACCCTGGCTTTGGTTCGCATCTGAGGTGGGGGGGGTTTAAAATCATTTGTTACGTCATGTGTAAATACATGATGCAGAAAAATACTGAACACACAGGGAGGAGATGCTTCATCCACAGAAAAAGACACGTGCTTCTAGTGTTAACCTAGTCATGCAGTAACACGGGCATGCAGATCACCGCTAACATTGAAGCAGGCAGACAGGTTGGGAAAGAAGAATTTACAGCCAAACGGTGAGTGAGCGATATCAACATGATGCAGGGAATGACAACAACACAAATGGAAGAAGGGAAGAGGAGGAGGGAGGTAGAGGAGGAGGGAGGTAAGGGAGGAGGGGGAGAAGTACTAGAGGAGGAGGTGTGAAGTTTACCTGAGAAAGCAAGCTGCAAGTGAGGAGGTAGAGCAGCCTGTGACCCTGACTGGAGACTCTTGTACAGATCTGAGGAGAGATGGAGGGAGGGGTGGACAGACAAGAGGAAGAAAGAGTGAGGAGGTTAAAAAAAAGGGAAGAATGGAGAGGGGGAAGGGGTTGAGGAGAATAAAGGTGAGAAAGGGAACATTAAAAGATGAAAGTAGAATTTGAGTAATAGATAAAAATCAGAAAGTGAGGGCAGATAAAGGGGAGGATGGATGGATGGACGGTGGGGGAGAAGGAGTGAGGGATTGGATGAGAAAACGAGACGGGCGGGGCAAGAGGGTTACAGTGAGAAACCTTTAGCATAGGCACATTAGAACTGATTATACTTCAGTGTGGATCCACAGCACACACACACTGCACACCACAACACTGAACATGAGTAACACAAACTAAGACTAGATGAATCTCAAGGGACCACAAACAAATCTAGCTGCGGCTCCATTTATTTTGCCATCTTAATAAACACTGATTTTCTTTGTCATTTGATAAAATTCATCCGATAAAATGTCATACTAATGAAGTAGTAAATTATGTAAATACTTGTACAGACTTTCTCAGTGGTATTAAGAGCCCTAAAAGTTTTACTGAACCATGGAGAACAGAGAGAACAAATGCTATATTTTTGCTCCTAAATATTTGCATGCCCGGTGCTTTGAAAGATCACAGTCTTGTGGAGCCACTGCCAGCTGGGCACCAGTTGCCAATTACTCACCCATTAAGTCGCTCTGTGAGAGGCTGTATCCTGAGTTGGCGCCTGTGCCCAGGCCGCTGACCCCCGGGGCACCAGGAGGAGTGAAGTTGAGCAGCGATGGGAACTGGAAGGGCAGTGAGACAGGCACTAGCCCCCCCAGCATCCCAAAGCCATGTGGCCCGCCCAGGAGGGGACTGCCAGCTGACACCTAGGGGGAAGGGAGAGGGAGAAAGAGAAAAGGGATCAGGTGACTCAACTTGGTGACATAAAGTGCCTGACACAAACTCTTCCTTTCTCTTCTGTTCTGAAGACGTGGCCAAGCCTTTGCAGAACAGACTCAAAACTCAAGTGAGAAAAATGCAGTCAGTATGTAAGAGGTGCTTCTCTTGATCCTGTTTTTCACACTTCTTGGCACTTTCTGGTCACATGTGATTGGCTGACTCACCTGCGTCAGGTGTGAGGTGACGGAGGGTGTGACCATGGTTGCCGTGGGCACCCGACTGCCTACAGCCTTGGCTCCGCCCACGGCCCTCTGTCTCTGTCCGTGACTGGTCGAGACTGTGCCGGAGGGGGAGGGGCTGTTGTCCGGGCGACTGGTGACGGGCGACATGCGCATGGGGCTGCTGTTGGAGGTAGCGCTGCTAACGCTACTACTGCTAATGACAGACGGAGCCTTCTGGCTCCCCGCGAAGCTATAACTGCCCTGGCCCGACTTCACCTGACCCCCACCTTGGACACTAAATGGGGGGCGGAAGCCGGCAGTCTTGGGGGACTGGTACTGGAGAGGGCTGGAGATCATTTGAGAGTGAGAGAGGAGGTTGGAAGAGGAGGAGGAAGGGGAGGAGATGGGAGGAGGGATGGGGGCAGGGGGGCGAGGGGTGAGCTTGATGATGGGGGAGGAGTTGTTGCTGTGGGAGGACTTGGTGAGGGTTGCCTGCATGGGGGTGATGAAGTTGGACTGGTGGTGGGGCTTGGATTTGCCCTGGTGGTGGGAGGGGGACTGGGAGGGTGAGGAGCCCACCGTGGAGGTGAGGTAGGAGGGTTGCTGGGGGCTCTTGGAGTTGAGCTGCTGAGGGCTCTTGGAGTTGAGCTGCTGGGGGTGTGAGTGGGAGTTGGTGGCACGGGACTGAGGGGAGGGGGAGGGCATGTTGCTCATCATGGCACCACCGTTACTGCTGCTGCTGGCTTTGACACTGCTCTTCCCCAGTCCTGGTATTGCCACCCCCATGCCCAGGGCGACCTTCTGATGGGGGGGCAGGAGCGGAGAGGCTGTGGGAGGGGGCCGCTGCTTGGTGGGCGGGGAGGGGGACGACGGTGGGTGGAGCTTACTCCCTCCAGTCACACACCCTTGCCTGTGTGTGGCGGTCGCCATGCTGACATTGTGTCTCTGAGTCTGTCCCATAGAGCTTGCCCCTTTCATCACGCCGTACACTCCGTCGGTGCTACGAGACACCAACGTGGCCCCCGCGAGCTGCATGCGAGCCGACGACGCCGTGGAAGTGGAGGGAGAGGTAGATAGTGTGGTCTTAATGTTGGCCATCGATGGCATCGTCAGCATCGTCGACGAGTTGGCGTTTATCTTGGAAAGAGAATGTGAGGTGAGTAGGGAAGACGAGGGGGAGTAGTGAGGGGTGATGGAGGGGGAGGAGTTGGGGATCTGGAGAGGCGGGGGGGGGGAGAGGGGGGAGGTGAGGGTGAGGTCAGTGACGCTGCCGTGGGGACCCAGGCCCTTGGCGGCTTGGCTGAGGAAGGCGAGGGCGTGGGAGACGGAATCCAGGGAGGGGGCGCGGAGGTCCTCGTCCAGCGAGTCGGACAGGCAGATGGGCTCCGAGGGGGACGAGGAGGTCCGGCGGGCCTGGATGACGGAGGGGGTGGAGGGGACGTGGGGGAGAGAAGGGGTGGTGGCGGTGGGGAGATTGGGCCTCTGCTGGATCCATTGGCCCTCCTGGAATACAGGGAAAGGACAAAGGTTAGCATTAGCCCCGCATCAGAACACATGGCACCGCAAGTAATACCAAATAAACATCTTGTAGAAAAGGTTACAAACGTCAGTTGAGAGTGAAGAGATGTCACTGA
This sequence comes from Oncorhynchus tshawytscha, assembly GCF_018296145.1. Lineage (NCBI taxonomy): Eukaryota > Metazoa > Chordata > Actinopteri > Salmoniformes > Salmonidae > Oncorhynchus > Oncorhynchus tshawytscha. Next base: position 12,434,518 of record NC_056460.1, read on the forward strand.
CCTTTGCTTTAGCCCTGGGGGTGGGGACCATCCTTTTCTTGGCCCTGGACAGAGAAACCAATGGTGTTTTAAGTTAACATCCGCACAGGAATGCTAATCAATCTGTCAATCAATCATCTGTTTCTTCAGATATACTGTACATCTTCTATCCATATAGTCTATACATCCCATCACATACTCTGTGTGTGTGTGTATATATACACTAGTCAGGATCGAGGGAAAGATGAATGGCGCAAAGAGATCCTTGATCTCTTTGCGCCATTCAAAAACAGGTAAAGGGAAATAACATTTACATAAGTATTCAGACCCTTTACTCAGGACTTTGTTGAAGCACCTTTGGTAGTGATTTACAGCCTCTAGTCTTCTTGGGTATGACACTAGAAGCTTGGTACACCTGTATTTGGGAAGTTTCTCCCATTCTTCTCTGCAGATCCTGTTGGAAGGTGAACCTTCGCCCCAGTCTGAGATCCTGAGCGCTCTGTAGCAGGTTTTCATCAAGGATCTCTTTGCTCCGTTCATCTTTCCCTCAATCCTGACTAGTCTCCCAGTTCCTGATGCTTAAAAACATCCCCACAGCATGATGCTGCCACCACCATGCTTCACCGTAGGGATGGTGCCAGGTTCCTTCCAGACGTGACGCTTGGCATTCAGGCCAAATAGTTCAATCTTGGTTTCATCAGACCAGAGAATCTTGTTTCTCATGGTCTGAGAGTCTTTAGGTGCCTTTTGGCAAACTCCAAGGGGGCTGTCATGTGACTTTTACTGAGGCGTGGCTTCAGTCTGGCCACTCTAACATAAAAGCCTGATTGGTGGAGTGCTGCAGAGATGGTTGTCCTTTTGGAAGGTTCTCCCATCTCCATAGAGGAACTCTGGAGCTTTATCAGTGACCATCGGGTTCTTGGTCACCTCCCTGACTAAGGTCCTTCTCCCCTGATTGCTCAGTTTGGCTGGGCGGCCAGCTCTAGGCAGATTCTTGGTGGTTCCAAACTTCTTCCATTTAAGAATGATGGAGGCCTCTGTGTTCTTGGGGACCTTCAATGCTGTAGACATTTTTTGGTATCCTTCCTCAGATCTGTGCCTCGACACAATCCTGTCTCGGAGCTCTACGGACAATTCCTTTGACCTCATGGCTTGGTTTTTGCTCCGTCAACTGTGCCTTTCCAAATCATGTACAATCAATTGAATTTACTACAGGTGGACTCCAAACAAGTTGTAGAAACATCTCAAGAATGATCAATAGAAACAGGATGCACCTGAGCTCAATTTCGAGTCTCATAGCAAAGGGTCTGAATACTAAATAAGGTATTTATGTTTTTCTATTTTGAATAAATTTGCAAAAGATTCTAAAAACCTATTTAGGCTTCGTCATTATGGGGTATTGTGTGTAGATTGATGAGGAAAAAATTGTATTTCATCAATTTTAGAATACGAGTGTAACGTAACAAAATGTGGAAAAAGTCAAGGGGTCTGAATACTTTCCGAAGGCGCTGTATATATATACTCCGGACTCCGACATTACTCGTCCTAATATTTCTAAATCCCATTCTTTTACTTTTTAGATTTGTGTGCATTGTTGTGCATTGTTAGATATTGCTGCACTGTTGGAGCTAGGAACACAAGCATTTCGCTACACCCGCAATAACATTTGCGAGATATGTATATGCGACTAATAAAATTGCATTCCATCTGTCAATCAGGCATATATACAATAAAAGGTATAATTGCCATTATAAAGCCAACTTATTTATAAGGTCCAACTATAGTTGAGATAACTTACATGTTGACAGTGAGGTGACTGTGTACAACACGGCTCTCCTTGAACAGCATCCTGGCCTGCATCCAGCCCTTCGGCCACAGTGGTTTGACCTCGTTCTCCATGAAGGCCTTGAGGTAATCCTCCACGGAGAGAGAGCACTGAGACGACTCCAGTTCATAGCAGCTCAACTTCACACGCACCAGGTTACACAGCAGCGACCTACACACACACAGAGAGAGAGAGAGAGACAGAGAGAGCGAGACAGAGAGAGCGAGAGAGAGAGAGCAAGAGACAGAGAGAGCAAGAGACAGAGAGAGAGAGAGAGAGAGAGAGAGAAATTAAGAAAGCTTACTAATCTATTATCTTTTCAAATCAACCACTTCCTGTATGACTTAGCTCGAGAATTTCACTTTAGTGTCTAGGCCGGATTACTATAAAAGTACTTTGTGACAACTGCTGATGTAAAAATGGCTTCATAAATAAGATTTGATTGAGGGCCGTGGATGGGCCGTCACCTGAGCTTGTCGTCCCAGACAAACTTCTTCCGTGGGCCCATCATCCTCTTCCCCGGCTTCCCCTCGTCCTCCTCCTCTGATCCGTTCTTCTCTCCCTCTCCAGGCTGCTGCCTGCTAGGGTCCAACACACACACCTCAGTACCAACATGTTCTAACAACCTCAATATATACCCATAGAGGCAGAAATGCATATAAATGAAAGCAGTGATGAACACAGGCAGAGTAGAGCACTAAAAATAACCAAACACCCATTATGGAGAAGCGATATAGCATTACAGTATACCAGGGGTACTGAACTACTCTTTAAGAAGGTCCGGTCATTCAAATGTCCTAGGTGGCAAAGGTCAGGATGGATTTAGTCATTTATCAGCGTAGTAACAAACCCAACAAACCCAAACTGTTCAAATTGGTCACATCCTTCTTGTTGTTGGAGAGAAAATGTTGCCGTTTTAAAGCTAATTTCCTGCAATTCTACACATTTTGCCATGTGATACCTGAGTGAATTGCTCAACAAAATTAAATGGGGGCCCGCTGGGGGTCGAGGCCCCTGGGCGTACCCATCTACCTAACATGAGCTATTTGATCAACTGGACATTTCTGACAGGTACTCAATCGAAATCGCTCTCTGTCAGGGAATGACAAACAGCCTAATGCAACATCAAATGTAGAAAAATGTCAAAGGTAAAGTCGGGACCCGCGGTCCGTATTGACCCCGTTCTGGGTCCGCATCCGGACCACAATCCGCCTGTTGAGTATGGCTGTAGTACACTATGGAGTATTGTAAATCTTCTTACTTGGCAGCCTTGACCATGCAGTCCATGTTGTATCGTTGGATCTGCTCGGGCATCACACTGCACACCGCCAGTTTCAGCTTCAACAGGGGCGTACGCAGACGGTCGTCCTGGATGTTGAGGCTAAGCTTCCTGAGGCGTTTGAGAAGGGCCTCTTTATTGCAGGGCACAAAGGCCTCCAGGTGAGAATACACCTCCCCACGGAGCCCCATCGGCTGCTCCTGCACCTGCAGCTCAATACTGGGGGAAGAGGGGAGGAGGAGAGAGTGGAGGGAAGGGAGAGGAGCAACAGAGGGAATTAACAGGAGTGAGAGAAAGGGGGGATGGGGAGAGAATGTTGGTAATCAAGGAAAGGGGATAAAGAAGAGACGACAAAGAATAAAACAATTTTTGCGTGCGAGAGAGAAAGATGTTGGGAGAAATGTAGAACAGAGTGGGGGTGAAAAAGACAGGAAAAGAGATGAACAATCGACTCCAATATCAGCAGTATGACACATTCAGGGTGGAGACGGAGAGAGATGTACAACGTGTCAAAAGAATGACAAACTCACTCCAGTAGGATGTTATTCATATCCAGGGTGAAGAACTTCTTCCTTCCCTCTTGATCAAACTGACGAGAGGCCTGTGAAGAAAAGAGGTTGGTGAGCATACCGTCTTCCATAGAAACGCACGACAGCAAAAAGGAGCCTTCCGTGTCAGTTTCAAAATGGCTGCACCGTCATCTTGCCAGTTTTCGCTCATCCTTGATTGGTCACTCTCTCTCCCTTTGGGCCACCTGTTGTCTGTTGCTAGTCTACCTTTCCTTCATGTGTTTTGCTCTCATCCGCTCTTTCTTTCTGCTCTGCTCCTCTCTAACCCCTCTTCAAATTTTTACCACCCTGTCAAGAAATGCATTACAAATCTTCCAAGAACTGAAACACTATTTAAAGAGATATCACCTTGATCATGGTTGAAGAAAATGGCTGCCACACATTTAAACTGTACAGAATTCCAGGAAGTTACTTGACAATTAAATCAAGGGTTGATTACATAAACATCAAATAAATCAATCTATGATAAACTGGAAAAGCCCCATCAGTGTGACTCACCGCCCGTAGGTCCTCGATGCGCTTGATGAGGGGGGCGGGCAGGCCGTCAGGGAGTGGAGGTGGGTGTAGGAGACCCCCTGAAACCCCCAGCCCCCTCCCTAACCCGCCCCCACTCGGCTTCGGCCCTGAAACTCCAATTCCCATCAGGCCATTCTCTCTCCCGGGCGTGGCCACGTGTGGATTAGCCGAGCTGTCCAGAAGGCTGAAGTCCAGGTCACCCAGAAGATCCTGGAGCTCCTTCTCATTTGCCGAGCCCAGCAGTGACATCATGGCGGGGTCCGCTGTGAGCTCGGCCAACGAGACGTCGTTGTTAGCCGCGTTAGCGTGCAGGTGGGAGTTAGCCAGCAGGTGGTTGGCTCGCGGGGCATTGGCCACGGAGCTACCCATGCCGGAGTGGGGCGCGGTGGGGTTCATCTTCCTCATCTCCTGCTTCTCCCGGGTGAAGCGGCGCAACATGGCTGCTAAGCACAACGAGTCCTTCATCAGCTTCTTCCTCTTCTTCTTCTCTGGCCGGTGGATGTTCATCAGAGACGACACTCTGGGTCAGAAAGACAAGAGAGAGGGGTGAAGAGGGGAAAGAGAGTGGGAAGAGAGGAGAGGGTGAGAGAAGGAAGAAAGAGGAAAGAGAAAATAGTGAGGCAAGTTATGATGTGTAATCTCGAAGACAAGAAACCTATAAGCAAGGCAATGTCTTTTCAATATGATACAAGGAAAACAACAGTCTCATAATAGCCGCTGGTCTATTTCTGGGAATAGGAGTATTTATGGCAGCGGAGTGTTCAGCTTATCAGAGCGTAGCTAATGTAGCCTTTGTTAAGGACACTTGGCCTGTCACACAAGCCCACAAGCCATTCAGAGAGAGCATCACAGTGTGTCATGTCATAGTCAGACATATCTGTACATGGGTAGGAATTAACAAAAATATATGTATATGATGAATTCGTCTATTGTATTGCTGAAGTGCATACATTTCAATTTCAGTGCAAATTTGGTAGGGTTTGACACGGGGAGGTATGAAAACGGATTCAAAAACCATTACAAGACATTTTGAGGAATGGTTCTAGAAACATGATCAGTTCTATCTGAGAAATATGCATAGAACCACAATGTCCCCTTAGATGATTTGCTCTTACAGCAAGAACAAAATCATCAGAATTATTCAGCAACCATTCTATCTCATATTGCAATCTGTGAAGGTACAGACATGCCTGACAGGCACAAGAAGCAGCGATGTATCCATCCCACTATCCTATCATCTCACCCTGGTTTGGGCACTCTGTTCTTCCGGGGTTTCTTCTCCTCCAAATTGTTTCCTTCTTTCCTCCTTCGTCTCTTGATCACTTGCTCCTCGCCACCCTTCAGCTCCTGCTACCACCGGAAGGCACAGACACAACTCATGAAAAACCAAAACAACCAGTTGGATAAACACAAATAAAGCATACGGGATGGGGTCAATTATTCTAGTCAATTCGGGAAGTAAACAAAAAAATGTACAGATTTTCTCATTGATTTTGAAAATAATTATAATTTCTGTTTACTTCCTGAATTGACATCACTGAAATGGAATTGACAACTGACTAATACAATGTAATTTCACTGTATACAATACTTCATGCCAGTATCCCACCCTTACTCTGGGTTTCACATCCTTGCCCCCTTCCTCTCCCTCGGACTCGGAAGCAGCTCTGAACTGCAGCGTGCCCGTGTTGATGTAGAACCCTCCCAGCTTGGTAGTCAGGGAGGCCGGGACCAGCTCGTCATACTGTCACACAAAACAAAATGGCAGCCGTTACATTCAGAGGATAGATGCAGAATACAGAGTAACTTCAATGAGTGTCTGACAACAACAACAAAAACATGTCACTCTGGTGAATGTAGGTTAGTGTTTATGGGGCGAGGTTGATTGGTTGTGCGAATTGGTGCCGTGGTTGATTGACAGTCTTAAGCACGCTCCAAACAGGAAGCAAAACTCCAGAGCGGAGTTCGCCAGAATAGAGCAGATTCCTATTTTCTCCACCTATAATACAGCCTAACATGCATTCTCCACATGAAGGGATGTAAAAGGTCAAAAGTAAAAAAGGGATACTTACAGCCTCTGAGTTGTCAATGAAAGGGTCGGTCTCGTCGTAGCCGAAGCCGATGTCAATCAGATCCTGCATTCTATCCTTCCTCTTCTTCTTTCCTGGTGCATTCGCATTGCCCTGTGTCACAGGGGATACATACTTCCACATGTACATACTGTATAACCAGTAGTCATAAACGAGAACAAAATGGCTTATAACCAGATACAACAGGTTTATAAACTAGTACAACTAGCTATTAACCGGATAAAAAAAGTCAAACTAATCTTAAAACTAGTATCTTATAAGTGGCGTTATTAGAGCACAAGGTTTTACCACGGTTCCAAAAAAATGACGTACATATTTGTTCTCAAACTTCTTGGCCAGGGCCTCAACCTGCAGTCGTTCTCTCTCGTCATCGTTGAAAGGGTCGCTAGGTTCAAGGGCAGGAGGCAGGATAAAAAGAGTTGGAGTCTGAGTTGGGGCTGGAGGAGGAGTGTTCTTTTTTGCCTAGAAAGCGGGGGAATGGGTGAGGAAAAGTGTAACTACTGGAACAGAAATGGACTTACCCACAATAAACAAACAATGTAACAAATAATATTGTGTTGTTATTGTACCGGATGTAAATTACATTGTCATGCAATCATATTGCTCAAATAGCATTGGTGAATAAGCATTTGTATTTAGATTTACAGCTGGTTTATAAAGTTGTAGTATCACTTGTAATTATAAGTTTGAGAACAATGTATTATACAGTGGGGCAAAAAAGTATTTAGTCAGCCACCAATTGTGCAAGTTCTCCCACTTAAAAAGATGAGAGAGGCCTGTATTGTTCATCATAGGTACACTTCAACTATGACAGACAAAATGAGGGAAAAAAAATCCAGAAAATCACATTGTAGGATTTTTTTATAAATTTATTTGCAAATTATGGTGGAAAATAAGTATTTGGTCAATAACAAAAGTTTATCTCAATACTTTGGTATATACCCTTTGTTGGCAATGACAGAGGTCAAATGTTTTCTTTAAGTCTTCACAAGGTTTTCACACACTGTTGCTGGTATTTTGGCCCATTCCTCCATCCTCCATCCTCCACTGCTCCTCTAGAGCAGTGCTGATTTGGGGCTGTTGCTGGGCAACATGGACTTTCAACTCCCTCCAAAGATTTTCTATGGGGTTGAGATCTGGAGACTGGCTAGGCCACTCCAGGACCTTGAAATGCTTCTTACGAAGCCACTCCTTCATTGCCCGGGCGATGTGTTTGGGATCATTGTCATGCTGAAAGACCCAGCCACGTTTCATCTTCAATGCCCTTGCTGATGGAAGGAGGTTTTCACTCAAAATCTCACGATACATGGCCCCATTCATTCTTTCCTTTACACGGATCAGTCGTCCTGGTCCCTTTGCAGAAAAACAGCCCCAAAGCATGATGTTTCCACCCCCATGCTTCACAGTAGGTATGGTGTTCTTTGGATGCAACTCAGCATGCTTTGTCCTCCAAACACAACGAGTTGAGTTTTTACCAAAAAGTTACATTTTGGTTTCATCTGACCATTTAACATTCTCCCAATCCTCTTCTGGATCATCCAAATGCTCTCTAGCAAACTTCAGACGGGCCTGGACATGTACTGGCTTAAGCAGGGGGACACGTCTGGCACTGCAGGATTTGAGTCCCTGGCAGTGTAGTGTGTTACTAGGCTTTGTTACTTTGGTCCCAGCTCTCTGCAGGTCATTCACTAGGTCCCCCGTGTGGTTCTGGGATTTTTCCTCACCGTTCTTGTGATCATTTTGACCCCACGGGGTGAGATCTTGCGTGGAGCCCCAGATCGAGGGAGATTATCAGTGGTCTTGTATGTCTTCCATTTCCTAATAATTGCTCCCACAGTTGATTTCTTCAAGCCAAGCTGATTACCTATTGCAGATTCAGTCTTCCTAGCCTGGTGCAGGTCTAAAATTTTGTTTCTGGTGTCCTGTGACAGCTCTTTGGTCTTGGCCATAGTGGAGTTTGGAGTGTGACTGTTTGAGGTTGTGGACAGGTGTCTTTTATACTGATAACAAGTTCAAACAGGTGCCATTAATACAGGTAACGAGTGGAGGACAGAGGAGCCTCTTAAAGAAGAAGTTACAGGTCTGTGAGAGCCAGAAATCTTGCTTGTTTGTTGGTGACCAAATACTTATTTTCCACCATAATTTGTAAATAAATTCATTAAAAATCATACAATGTGATTTTCTTGATTTCTTCCCCCTCATTTTGTCTGTCATAGGTGAAGTGTACCTATGATAAAATTTACAGGGCTCTCATCTTTTTAAGTGGGAGAACTTGCACAATTGGTGGCTGACTAAATACTTTTTTGCCCCACTATATACTCAGCATAATTGCTATGCAAATATGTAACAAAAAAATAGTAAACTACTGTACAATGATGTCTGTACACAACACTGAGTGTCTTGATAACATAACACCGATATTTTACATAACTCCCTGTAGGCAACATCCTGGTACTTCCAAACCTACTCCATCTATTCAGCACTGACTGATCTTCTATATGTCACCCATAGGAGGCTAAACTCAACTGAACTGGGGCACTTCTACGTGCCATATTAATGGCTGTATGACTGGTGTAAACTAACTAGAGAGTTGGCAAGTTAACAAGAATTGGAAACAGGTAGCGCCAGACAACCTTTATCACTGCATGTGCATAAGGAGTGCCTACAACTGTAATCTTGACGTGCCGTTCGAGTTGAGTGCCAAGCGATTTGAGTGAATGGCTTAATGAATGGCTGAGTTAGGGTCTTTTGTGTGAAGTCCATGACTGGTAATTTCCTCCTACCACCGACCACGCTAGTCCGTGGAAAGACAAGATACACCCACGTTCATATCCTATCTTATAACAAGTCCCCACCAACCAAGTTAATAAAATCAACTGGTGTTGATCCATGTCTTTCTTGACCAAACAGAAGGAGTCATACCTGGATGTTTTGGATGAGTTCGCTGTAGTTAAACTCGGCCGACGATTGATCGCTGGGCTCAGACAGAGATAGGTTCAACCGCACGGTAATCCGTTTTCCTTCAGCGTTGTCCTTGTCGCTACTAGTTTTGCCGAAAAGCCCACCGCCACCATCTGCCCCGGACGCTTTCGTTTCGACCTCACCATCCGCATCCAAGTCGATGTCGGCCTCGTCATCCTCCAACCGGCGTTTCCTAGTCTCCGTGGCTGATCCCGCAGCGAAGGCCGAGAGGGTGACAAATTGTACTTTTCTCGGTTCGGCCATTTGGATGTGCTGCCTGTCTGAACCTCGCTTCGGACAGACAGCGACAGCGCGAGCTACTTCGCGAAACTACTTCAAATTTGCGAATTGAATGGGTTTGCGCGAAAATGCAATGTCTATTTAGTGGCTAATAAGATGTAAGGGGGTCGTCCGCACCATTCGAACTGAATTTCAGGGGATGAGATGGTCGGGGAAAAGTTGTTTTTTCGGTAGCTACTTGCATCCTCAATTGCTATGGGATCGAGACATTCAAGGTGGCCATCTTGGATTTGAGGAGTAAATAAAATATCAGAGAGGTCACTGGGCCTGCGCACACAGACAAAACGGAAGTAGCGTGAGCGAGGGGGGTTATCATAGCCAATCACTGCATTTGCCCCCATTTTAATCCCGCCCCTATCACAATAGGCGATAATAAGAACATCTGAAGAAGATGGCACTAGTATTATGACCTTAACGGAGATGTCTTTTGTGAAAGGACATCTTATCAGATCATAGCCCATGTCACCAGAATCATTTTGCTCACTAATATAGAAAATGGATGGGAATCTGTTTTGATGGCATTCTTATGTCATCCATTCAGTCAGTGCTGAAATGCTGAATTGTGGGTTTTTCCACAATGACCTAGCTACACACACAGTACATCTCAAACTGAACCAAATAAGCCAGTTGGGTGACTCTGAGTTACCGTCATGGGCACTGACAACGCAACACAAGCAAACATTGGTGGACACCTGTTGAAATTGAGTTTTTTTTGTTGCATTCAATTATTTTGTAGAGACACTGCTTCCTTTCATTTAGATGATTAAGAAGTTTATTAGCAATAGGGTATTTTGGACTTCAAAAGACAGTACATGTACCATTTCATTCAAATGTATGCCTATTTGTGTCAGTTTGCCCACAATAAAAAAACAACATCATGACAGAAATAGTGAATGTATATAGAACAAACAATAGAGAGAAAAGGGTCAACAACCCTTTATAAAGAGAATACTGTTTAATACTTGTATCAGCATCATTTGAGTAATACAAAATAAACATTTTAATACAATTGATTGGCGAGATTGTACAGAATTATATACATTGCAAATAAAACATGTATTACATGATATAAATACTGTGACACATGTACAATAAAGCACATCAATACACATTGTGCATGACTCATGAGAACATGTTATTTTATAGATTTTCACTAGTAAAGTGTCTGATAAAAAAATGCACATGTAAACCACATATATAATGTAATAAGTGTATTATGTGAGTTAAGCACGTTATGACATTGCTATGTCAGAGGAACCCTGTTGTCTTTGGCCCATTTCCTCAGAGCTCTGATAATGTACTCCACCTGGGGGTTCTGTGTGCTCCTCAACAGGGGCAGCACCTCCTTCAAGGTTTCCCTGTGGAACCACAGACAATGGTTCTTAGTGATGGGAAGTTAGGAACAGGTCATATTGTACAATGGCAATTTTTTCATAATATTACCATCATGGTTGTTGATAAAGTAAAAAAATGAAAGTGCCTGAATCACAAAAGTCACACTTTACCGTGCAATGCAAATTACTCAAGGTACAAAAATGATGTGCCAAAACATCTCTGTGGAGGACATGATTTTCATATTTGATGTGTTGGGGACTGTGTAGGGGACAAATCTTTAACACAGCAGACAAGTGTTGGTATCAAAATTGGACTTAAGACTAAGAACCTTAGTCAATACTTACTTTGGCTCTCTGCCTGCCAGAATGAGCTGGAAGATTCCGACACAGGCCCCTCTCTTGCCCTCCCAGTAGTTGGAGTCGGGATCCAGTTTCTCCAGAGTATCGAATGCTTTGGCTGCCCAGTAGAACTGACCCATCTGAAAGCACAGACCGACAGAGCAACATTTAATTGCAATGAATATTGAGAAAGCTTGGCCTTTGCTAATCTCGTCCCCAGTCTATTGTGGAGGAAGTCTGGTGCGGGAGATTAAGCCATTGCTGACTTGTGGTTAGCCTGGAAACTAAGTTAGTAGAGAGAATAGTAGTGAGCCTCACCTTATAGCAGTCGTTGGCAATGAGTTGTAGGAGGCTGAAGGAGTCTGGCGAAGCCCCCATCTTCAGATACAGCTCCCAGGCTAGCCGGCCTTTCTGGTTCATGATGTCTGAGCGAGAGGAGAGTCAACACTATTTAGAAAATATATTTATTCAAATGAATTCGTCATATATTTCGTTTCTTAGATCATGCATGTAGATATCGTATTGATGTAAAAGGTATTGAAATTGTATTGACGACAAATGGATAATGTATTTCAGACTGGATACATACAGCAGCGAGTCAGCCAGCTCAGGTATACATAGTCAGTCTTCATCTTCTCACCCTGGATCAGCAGAAATATCTGAGTCCAATATAAAAGAATGTTACAACATGAATTTTGAACTGATTCAATACACACTACTCATGCAAGCAGAAAAGCATTTTTCTATGTTGACAGGATGTACCTCCTCTGCTTCTTTGTAGTTGCCCAAGGCAGCTTTGGCCTGGGCATAGTTGAAATTGAACATATCCTCGGTATAGAAGTAACTCTGTTAATGACAAACCAAAAATAAACAAACAGAAATAATGCTCACCTCCTTTCCCCAAGTATACATGTTATTTCCACACCAATCCATAAATATGTCAAGCACTCAAATGCAAAGGAAAATAAAAATGACTGCGTAGGTGTGTGGAAACATGCCTACGTGGTGTACTGTCCTAGTGCTACATGCTTTGGGCCATGCAAACCTTGACTGAGTTGAGGTAGATGAGAACGTCTTCAAACTGCCTCAGAAGGAAGAAACAGGAAGCCATACACTGTCTTCCAGGTATCGTGTCTGAGGAGAGCGAGATACAGAGTGAGACAAAGACGCACATGCTCACTCACACGCAGACATACACACACACGCTAACTCCTAGCTTCTTGGTTGAATCGCTTTAGATTCATTCATTCACATTACCGCATTCGCTGGCTGAGCCTCCGACCAGCTGGAAGAACTGTTGAGCGATCTTCAGGTGATCCCTCTGCAGCAGAGATACCGGCAGGGACGAGGAGGGAACAGAGAATGCTCGTCAGTCAGATTTCATATCAGTGATGATCTTACTAAACCAGGTTTATAAGACATTCCTAATTTACTCAGACATTTCTACTGTGTGGTCCTAGGGGGTTTTCGGGTAGTTTGTCAAAACACTTACTCACCGATCCAATTTCTTGACCCAAAGCAGCATTCACCACTCCTTTCAAAATGTACTCCTTAAATAAATAGATTGTGTTAAGACACTGCATGTACGCTATTAAGGCTTTAGTCTTTAAACAGCGAGACTTCCTCTCATGACACCTGATAATGTGAAACTATTACTACCTGTGGTGTGGTTGGCTCCAAGTCTTTTATGAGGGTGTAAGCCTCTTGAACATCATCTGAAACATAAAGATGCACATTACTCATGACAAAATAGCTATTGAACTTTTCAATGTAAGGATTAGGATTCAAAGACAACCACCAATGGCTAAGACCCACCTTGTCTGAGGTAGTAGATGACCAGGTTCAATCGAGCTTCAGAGATGACATCAATCAATGGGGGTAGCACCTGCAACGCACCCTCCCCACCACGAAACACCACCTGGGGTGATTGGAGGTCAAAGATTATAGAGCATGGGGTCACTGTCATGCAAACACAGTCACACAACAGAGGTGGTGGAACGGCTTACCAGGTTATGCCGGATAAGCTCCTTAGCAAACTCAAAGGAGCAGGAGGAGATGTCTATGAGGTTCTTTAACTCAGCCTGAGAGAGAAAAGAACACATTGAACCACATTATTTATTGCTGTACATGACAAGTGTAGGCATGAACATCGACTGTGGATGTCAAGGCAAACACGCGTGTAGATGCATGGCAGTCTGTTTTGACCGTTGACGCATACGGAGTTGCTTTACCTCGGCTGCCTTGCCGTTGTACAGCCTGAAGTGGTTGCAGGCCTTGAGGTTGAGAGCGATGGTGGATTCAGGAATGCTCTGCAGATACACAGCCAACACCTCTTGGGAAACATCATAGTAGTCCAACTTGTAGTAGCACAGCGCTACGTACACGTTAAGAGCCAGGAAATCTCTGGGGTTAAAAGAAAAAAATCGGTAAAACATGCAATAGCTAGTCCCACAGCTCACACTGCGTTCTTGAATAGAAGTCCTTGTTTATCTTCCTCTCTTGCTTTTTGACTGCACCGTCCAATATAATACACGATCTTTCTCCACTGCAAAATAACTACAGCCGTCTCCCTCCATCTTCTTGTCTCTGTCTCAACACAATGAAATGTGTCCTTCCAATTTTCTAATACTTCATCCTAAATATATGGCTTATAGTATGTTTACTGTATATAGTTATAAGAATTTACAGTAAAATTGACACCGACTCATTCAGACAATACACAATACCCATTGGTACTAGTGGGACCACTGTAATCTGGCATATGAGGGATTTGTGGGACTATGCTCTTGCCTATCAGTGATTTTGATGAAGGGACATGGGAGAATGGTTCAGTATAAGTACCTATTCTGTAGCAGGATGCGTTTGTAGATGTCAATGGCCTCCTGGTAGTGTGACCTCATGTAGTGGATGGAGGCCAGGCTCAGCTGGTCCTCAGTCACATCCTCCAGGTTCTGGTGGAAACCCATCAGCTTCTTCTCATCGTTGAACTGGGAACAGAGAGGAAAGGCATGGCTGGTTTGGTTGGTTTGCCACCTACAGTGGCATACAGTTGCATTACAAAAAGAGAAAAAGTACACTGAACAAAAATATAAACATGTAAAGTGTTGGTCGCATGTTTCATGAGCTGAAATACAAAATCCCAGAAATGTTCCAAATAGCTTATTTTACTCAAATGTTGTGTATAAATTTGTTTACATCCCTGTAAGTGAGCATTTGTCCTTTGCCAACACAATCCATCCACCTGACAGATGTGGCATATCAAGAAGCTGATTAAACAGCATGATCATTACACAGGTGCACCTTGTGCTGGGGACAATAAAAGCACACTCTGAAATGTGCAGTTGTGTCACACAATGCCACAGATGTCTAAAGTGTTTGAGGGAGTGAGTAATTGGCGAACTGTTGCCAGATAATTGAATGTTAATTTCTCTACCATAAGCCGCCTCCAAATATAATTTTAGAGAATTTGACCGCACGTCCAACCGGCCTCACAAACGTTGTGGGGGTGAGTGGTTTGCTGATGTCAACGTTGTGAACAGAGTGCTCCATGGTGGCGGTGGAGTTAGGGTATGGGCAGGCATAAGCTATAGACAATGAACACAATTGCATTTTATAAACAGCAATTTTAATACACAGAGATAATGTGACGAGATCCTGAGGCCCCTTGTTGTGCCATTCATCTGCCGCCATCACCTGATGTTTCATCATGATAATGCATTGGACCTATGTCGCAAGGATCTGTACATAATTCCTGAAGCTGAAAATGTCCCAGTTATTCCATGACCTGCATACTCACCAGCCCTTGGTTCTCTCCAGACCTGACTGCCCTTGACCAGCACAAAAACATCCTGTGGCGTTCTGCATTAGCATCGAATAGCCCCTGTGATATGCAACTTTTCAGGGAAGTTAAGAACCAATATACACAGGAAGTTAGGAAAGCTAAGGCTAGCTTTTTCAAGCAGAAATTTGCATCCTGTAGCACAAACTCAAAAAAATTCTGGGACACTGTAAAGTCCATGCAGAATAAGAGCACCTCCTACCAGCTGCCCACGACGGCTGGCCATGCTTTCCACCTGGCTACCCATACCCTGGTCAACAGCCCTGCACTTCCCACAGCAACTCGCCCAAGCCTCCCCCATTTATTTTTCACCAAAATCCAGATAGCGGATGTTCTGAAAGAGCTGCAAAATCTGGACCCCTCAAATCAGCCGGGCTAGACAATCTGGACCCCCTCTTCTTAAAATTATCTGCCAAAATTGTTGCAACCCCTATTACTAGTCTGTTCAACCTCTCTTTCGTATCGTCTGAGATTCCCAAAGATTGGAAAGCTGCCGCGGTCATCCTCCTCTTCAAAAGGGGGAGACACTCTAGACCCAAACTGTTATAGACCTATATCCATCCTACCCTGCCTTTAAGGTCTTCGAAAGCCAAGTTAACAAACAGATCACCGACCATTTCGAATCCCACCATACCTTCTTCGCTATGCAATCTGGTTTCAGAGCTGGTCATGGGTGCACCTCAGCCACGCTCAAGGTCCTAAACGATATCATAACCGCCATCGATAAGAGACATTACTGTGCAGCTGTATTCATCGACCTGGCCAAGGCTTTTGACTCTGTCAATCACCACATTCTTATCAGCAGACTCAACAGCCTTGGTTTCTCAAATGATTGCCTCGCCTGGTTCACCAACTACTTCTGTGATAGAGTTCAGTGTGTCAAATCGGAGGGGCAGTTGTCCGGACCTCTGGCAGTCTCTATGGGGGTGCCACAGGGTTAAATTCTGTATACATCAATGATGTTGCTCTTGCTGCTGGTGATTCTCTGATCCACCTCTATGCAGACGACTCCATTCTGTATACTTCCAGCCCTTCTTTGGACACTGTTAAACTCCAGACGAGCTTCAATGCCGTACAACTCCCCTTCCGTGGCCTCCAACTGCTCTTAAATGCAAGTAAAACTAAATGCATGCTCTTCAACCAATCGCTGCCCACAACTGCTCGCCCATCCAGCATCACGACTCTGGACAGTTCTGACTTAGGTATTTGTAGTTGTCCACATATTCTAGGTGTCTGGCTAGACTGTAAACTCTCCTTCCAGATTCACATTAAGCATCTCCAATCCAAAATTAAATCTAGAATTGGCTTCCTATTTCGCAACAAAGCATCCTTCACTCATGCTGCCAAACATACCATTGTAAAACTGACTATCCTACCGATCCTCGACTTCAGCGATGTAATGTATAAAATAGCCTCCAACACTACTAAACAAATTGGATGCAGTCTATCACAGTGCCATCCGTTTTGTCACCAAAGCCCCATATACCACCCACCACTGTGACCTGCCAACCTCTTGTTGGCTGGCCCTCACTTCATACTCGTCACCAAACCCACCGGCTCCAGGCCATCTACAAGTCTCTGCTAGGTAAAGCCCCGCCTTATCTCAGCTCACTGGTCACCATAGCAGCACCCACCTGTAGCATGCACTCCAGCAAGTATATCTCACTGGTCACTCCCAAAGCCAATTCTTCCTTTGGCTGCCTTTCCTTCCAGTTCTCTGCTGCCAATGACTGGAACGAACTGCAAAAATCAATGAAGCTGGAGACCCATATCTCCCTCACTAGCTTTAAGCACCAGCTGTCAGAGCAGCTCACAGATCACTGCACATAGCCCACCTGTAAACAGCCCATCCAACTACCTCACCCCCATACTGTATTTATTTATTCATTCATCTTGCTCCTTTGCACCCCAGTATCTCTACTTGCACATTCATCTTCTGCACATCTACCATGCCAGTGTTGAATTGCTTACCTCCCTGATCTTACCTCATTTGCACTCACTGTATATAGACTTCTTTATTCTACTGTATTTTTGTTTATTCCATGTGTAACTCTGTGTTGTTGTATGTGTCAAACTGCTGTGCTTTATCTTGGCCAGGTCGCAGTTGTAAATGAGAACTTGTTCTCAACTAGCCTACCTGGTTAAATAAAGGTTCAATTAAAAAAATACAATATATAAATGTCACCTATGAGCATGTTTGTGATGCTCTGTATCGACATGTACGACAACATGCTCCAGTTCGCACCCATATCCAACAACTTCGCACAGCCATTGAAGAGGAGTGGGACAACATTCCACAGGACACAATCAACAGCCTGATCAACTCTATGCGAAGGAGATGTGTCACGCTGCATGAGACAAATGGTGGTCACGCCAGATACTGACTGGTTTTCTTATCCACACCTCTACCTTTTTTAATGCATCTGTAACCAACAGGTGCATATCTGTATTCCCAGTCACATTAGGGCCAAATGTATTTATTTAAAATGGCTGATTTCCTTATATGAACTGTAAATCAGTCAAATATTTGAAATTGTTTCATGGTGCATTTATATTTTTGTTCAGTAGAAGTATTGACATTTGGGAATTGTGTAAAACATGATTTTATGCAACCGTTAGAGCTGAGCGATTCATCAAAATGTCGGCTATTTTTCAGTCTATAAACAACTAATTGACCGATGGCAGTTCAATTATTTGAATTCCATGTTGTGCTCAATGCGCAGTTTCTCCAGAGATAAATTAAATCAAGACCAAACTGTACGATGTAGTAAAGGGTTGTAGTTTCCAAAAAGGCCAATATTCTACATTATTAACACATTTTCTGTGCTATAATAACTACAATGACCATAATCCATTGCGTGCCTACTTGTCGGTCTGAGACGGAGAGAAGAGACAGAAGAACATGCGATCGAGAGGGATAGAGAGCAGTTGCTCCGTGACGTATCTCTACCTGAAAATACATGATCTCTGATTGATAATTGGTATTCAGCAGTCATAAAAGTATGCCTTATTTACTTTGAAGAAGTACTAAAATAGTTTTGTCAGACAGCATAGGTAGCAGCTCTATAGTGATGAGACGATGACTTGGAATGAAATAATAAAGTCATCAAATAGACCTAAAACAAATGTAATATACACAACAACTGAAATATTTTATTAAAGTAATGTGAATAAATTATGGTTAATAAGTGATAAACAGTAATGGGCAGTCACTATCATCATGGGACTTACACTAATTGTTTTATTCTGTGTTCTTACAGCACTAAAACCCACATAATGAATAGCGCATTTAATGTCTAGAAAACAAGTGTTGAAATCAAAAACCGTTATTATTTTGAAATAACCTAACCGAAATTGAACCGACCTAAAAAGCTCTAAAATCACTCAGCACAAGCAACTGTACAGAAGCAAACAAGAAAGAATGATGAGAAATACACATTAACATATTAAAGAATACAGAAAGGTAACAATTCTGACCTTATGAGCCAAGTGGAAGAGCAGGCGATTCTGAAGTGCACACTTTGGAGCTACAGGAAAAAAAGAGAGAATACCTTATCGACTAGGGCAAGAAACAGAAACCGTAGGATGAAAAACTACAAAACATGTTAGCTAAATACTCACCCTTGTTTGCAGCCTCCTCTGCCTCTCTGTAGAGCCCCAGGAAAAACTGAGTGCAGGCCAGATACACCCACACCTCCCCTGATTCTTCTAACCGGAGTGTCAAGGCCCTGTACTCCTGTCATTGAAATAAATAGACATACACTACCATTCAAAAGTTTGGGGTCACTTAGAAATGTACATGTTTTTGAAAGAAAAGCACATTTCTTTGTCAATTAAAATAACATAAAATTGATCAGAAATAGGGTGTAGACATGGTTAATGTTGTAAATGACTATTGTAGCTGGAAACAGCTGATTTTGAATGGAATATCTACATATGCGTACAGAGACCCATTATCAGCAACCATCACTCGTGTTCAAATGGCACATTGTGTTAGCTAATCAAAGTTATAATTTTAAAAAGGCTAATTGATCATTAGAAAACCCTTTTGCAAAAAAAAAACGCCTATGTTGATATTCCATTAAAAATCAGCCATTTCCAGCTACAATAGTCATTTACATTTGTTATTTCAATGGACAAAAAAATGCTTTTCTTTCAGAAACAAGGACATTTCTAAGTGAACCCAAACTTTTGAACAGTAGTGTATGTGTCATATAGAGCATTGTAAAAATGGCTTGTCTTCAGACAAGAATGAAATTGACTGAACACACACCTACCTCCATTGCTCTCTTGTAATCACCCAAGTGAAAGGCACAGTAGCCAATCCAAAGGTCTGCATGCTCCTCTTTTTCTCCAACATCTCGCTGAAACTGGAAGACAAACCAACACATCAACAGTAGGACTCAGTGCTCTCGCTGTCACACGGACACACCTATGCAACTGTAATAAGGAAACAGAAAGACCTTATAGACATCACCATATCAAGAATGAGGAAGGAGAATGTTGAGAGGACACAGGACTTTCACAGATCACATATCTTCTGTCACATTTAGTACAGAGTTGCTCATCATTCATTTGCTGATTGCACATGACAGCTAGCTACATGATTTCCTATCTGGCTACCTCTAACAGAGTTTGTGCCCCAAGGTAGTCTCTCTGGTTGAGGTATTCCTCCAGGCGAGGGCTCTTCTTGGCTTTGTTTTTCTTCTTCTTCTCACTGACGCTAGCTGCAGAATCTCCACCTACTGCTGGCTTCACCCGAGACAGAATCTGGATGGATGTGACAAGGAAGAGAATCCTTATTGTGGACATGACAGCAGACAATTTGTTTACTAAAGCGGGATTCAAACAATATTTGCACATTTGGTAAGATAGACAGTCATGTTTTAATGGATGTCGTGTAACTATCGCAGTTATCCTCTGTTAAACTAGCTAACTGCAATTACTTTAAAATGAACCTCTTCACATTTCACAGATCGGTGAAATAGACTTTGGTTTGGTAGCTTGCAAGCGACAATGATTAATCTAGAAAGCTAACTAGCTAAAGTTATCTACATAGCAAGACTTTTAGCTAACCAACAAGTTACGCAACTAGTATGCTAACTTGTAAGACTTACCATGACGGCACAGCAGTTACTCTTGCATAATGTCACTGTTCAGTATGGAGAAATTGATTATAGCTAGATAACACTAACGTAAATTAGCTACACGTTAGCTAACGTTATTACTATTATAAATGTTCTAGCTAGAATTAGCTTAGCTGTCTGGCTGGCTATCTAGCTAACAGTGAACCAACAGATACGAAAACAAAAAAGACACCTCTTCGCTGTCTAAAATTGTAATCAAAGAATAGCATAAGGTGAACGAAGAGCATCAAACTAGCTAACGTTAGCCACTAGCTAATGAAACATCTGTGATTTCATTGCCGTGTGGGGATTACGTTTGTGTTGCCTAGCAACGTCGTTCATCCTCTTCTTCACTTCAGGATCACATGTCGAAATGCAAATTGAACTCTGGATTTAGCCCGGTTGTTGTCGTGCATGTGTGATAACATCCTCATAAAATATAAAGTGCCGCACACAGCATTGAAATACATTACATCGTTATGTCTACAGGACAGCCCCAGTGGCCTAATGGATAAGGCACTGGCCTCCTAAGCCAGGGATTGTGGGTTCGAGTCCCATCTGGGGTGTTAATATTTTCACCCAGAAACTGCTTTGACCATCACGGTCATTTGGTGGGCATACGTGGAGTCAGTCTTGCTAAAAAGGCGCGCTTGCCTGACAAGTGCACATAAATGCTGTTCATGTCATTTAAATGTAGTCAATTTGGTGTCAACACTACCCCCCCCATCCCACCTGATTTTACCCGGATGGTCATGATTGGAGTCAGGTGTGTTTGCTGGGGCGAAAGTGTGACCCCAATCAGGCCCAGGCCTGCTATATATAGAATGCCTGATCCATAATCTAGCCACCAATTTTTTTAATTTTTATGGACACGATGCCAAATAAATTCAAATCTGCCAAGAACTTTCTACAGTCAACCTGTTCTGCACAAATTCACAACACAGGAGTCAACTGTCTGTTATTCACCTTTATAGCTAGAATCCTTAATTGAAACTAAGCATTGTAATAGTTTAACTAAACTCAGCCATTTATAAATTATATTCTTCAAATCAACTAAATGTGTATTTATCATTCAATGCAACAACTAGTGATTCTATCTTTAAATATCAATTTTAAACTGAACAGTCTATATAATATTTGTATGGATTTCTGATTTGTGTGTATACATTGTGACTCCATGTTTGAGTGTTGAAGGTCAAACTGAAGAAACCACAAGAGTAGATGAGATGAAATTCTGTCAATGCAAAAAAAAACAATATAATAAACCCATGTATTTGTAAATCGACCTCACCCCAAGAAAAATAGACAAGTTTAAAAACAATAAGCCAAGTTTATTGACGTCACTGTTTACAGCACAGCTTTTGACTCGAGTGATCGACACCACTTAGGACCAATCAGCGGAGGCACCACCCCACTCGGTAGCCTGGGCAGTGGGGGCAGCGGACCAATCCTCTGTGGCAGGCTGGGCACTCCAATCCTCTGTAGGAATACAATCATGCGTGTGTAAAAATACAATCAAACCATTTATCGTAGACATTTCCACAGTCAAGAGAAATTGTGTTTCTCCCGACAGGATCCGCAGTGAGGATTTGATGCTTCACTACAGGTTTATGAGAGAACTACTCTACCCCTCTGTGTTGGTCATATAGGACATTTTAGATCCTAGATGGGCAAAAAAGGGGCAATACTAATTTACTTTCAGTACAACTCACCAGCAAAGCCTTCAGCTGCAGCTGGGGCCTTGGAAGGAGCAGCGGCTGAAAAGGAGAATTAAACAAAGTTTGAGTCAAATGTACTCCGGTAGCCATTTTGTTTTGTGATTGTCAAAATGTGCTACTCCATCCACCTTTGCATTTGTGGCCTCCACTCCTGTGTATTCATCGCTTACCCTCGGTGAAGCTCTTACCCTCAATGCCAGCAGGGAACTGCTGGATGGGCACAGAGGGCACTGCCACTCCCTCGGACCAGTCGGCCACCTCGGGCTGGGCGAAGTCGGCCGTGGGGGCGGTCCACTCACCCTGGAACTCCTCCTTGCCAACAGCCTTCTCGGCCGCGGCCTGCTCCTCCTTCTCAATCTGGAACGGGACGAAGAGGTTACAAATTAGTGTTGTGACGTTACAATTTGAGTGAGAGCTCAGGTATGCAGGCACCACAGGTATATGGATTCTTAGCGCAAGCATGCAACATCACATCAGAAGCATATTTTGCTTCAAGTTATCCCATCACTGATTGAGATGAGTCAGTTACGGTTTCAGACTGCCATCTCACCCACAGTGATGGTTTTACTATTCCCTTCCAACGACAACTCACCCAGTCACTGACCGGACTAAGCAAGTGCTTTTAGAAGGGGAATGTGCATTCGAGGTCTCCGAACTCAGTTCCTGAATAGCTACACGGTGAGCAGGTTTTTGTTCCAGTCCAGCACCAACACATCTGATTCAATTAACAGTGGTCAAGACAGAGGATCATGATTAGTTAAGTTGTATCAAACAATTAGTGCAGGACTAGATCAAAAACCTCAAACCTTCAGCTCTCCACGACCAGTTGAAAACCCCTGGTATAAACCGTGTGTGAACCATAGTGCCCCAGTATGTCAGTTACCTCCTCTGGATCTCTGTAGAAGTAGAGATCAGGCATGACCTCCCAGGGGTGTTCCCTGGAGATGGTGCCCCTCATCCGCAGCACCTCCCTAGACAGCATCCACCACATCAGACCAACAGAGTGGTGGCCCTGGAACACAAGAGACAACAGTCAGTTATACATAGATTTGTATACTAATGCACTGATGATTATATGCACCGGCAGTCAGTCATACAGAGACATGAAGGCCATCAAGAGAATTGATCAGTCTAAACTAGTAGAATTGGTTAGTGGATTAACTGATACCCAGTAAAAACATGACTACGTGGGAGGGCGTCTTCGACTACTGACGAGGAAGTGCGAAGGAAACTCCCTAGGAAGGAAGAGTCCCAGTAGGGTTCATGGTTGTGGCTCAGGTCACTATCAAACTCCAGTCATGGGGCAGCAGCCCTACTGATGTTAGCGAAAACCCGGCCAGATCACTCTGGCACACTTCCGACACCTGAACACAGACATCAGACCGTGTCAGGCTTTAATTGTGTGCTGCATATTTCCATCAGTTGGCCAAGATCGGTGGAAGTTCCCATCTACCCTTTCACTTTAAGGAAACACTATTGGGGACAAAACTGATATGATATGCTGTTCAAGTCATTCTCTCTCTTATTCACACATACACATTATATATACACATGCATATAAAAAATGTGAAACCACTAGAACATATATCTGTAGTCTATGGCCTGTCTGTACCTTGTTGTTGCAGGGGATGGCGATGTCCACATATCTGAGGGGAGAGTCAGTGTTACACATGGCGATGGTGGGGATGTTGACATAGGAGGCCTCAGTCAGGGGCTGGTGGTCGGCACGGGGATCTGTCACGATCAGGAGGCGGGGCTCACGGAAAGCAGCCTGGATCTGATTGGTGAAGGTTCCGGGGGTAAAACGACCGTGGAAGGTGGTGGCGCCGGTGGCGGACGCAAACTTCAGCACAGCCCTCTGGTTGGAGGAGAACAGGGAGAGGAGTTACTGGATTGGCTAACAAGCAGGAGGTGACTCAATCAAGAATATAACTTAGCAGTAATATGGTATGTTTGGTTGTGGCTCAGGTCACTATCAAACTCCAGTCATTGGGCAGCAGCCCTACTGATGTTAGCGAAAACCCGGCCAGATCACTCTGGCACACTTCCGACACCTGAACACAGATGTCACAGTGCCAGGCTTTAATTGTGTGCCGTTTAGCTAGTCACTCACAATTACATCAGGCCAACTGACCTGACCACGGTAATGGTCATCAGGACACACCAGTAAATGAAAACAAGTTTCTTATTGGACAAGTATAGATAGTACCTCTCCTCTTTAGTGTTCACTTCCATTTTGCGCCTCCTGAACATAACCCAGGAGAAACTCTGGGCCCTCGACTATGTCAGGTGAGCTAGCAGTGGAGGTCTCACCTGTCCAGTGTTCCTGGAGGAGATGACGCAGACATCAGCTGGGTTCTCAATGGCCACGATGGCACGGGCAGCCAGCAGCAGCTTCTCCCATGTCTTCTTCAGGTTGATGATGTACACACCTGAGGGGACAACCATGTTGAAACATGTTGATACCCGACATGCATACAGCCATAATGTCTATACACATGCTATCCTTTCTCAGGACAATCAATGAAGAAAAAGACTGTACCGATTAAAACTGACTGAGGACTGGTGTTTCACCAACATTGAGATCATTCTCTATTGGATAAATGTTTGAGCTAGAGAAAAACATTCAATATTAGAAAGATGTTCCATCACTGATTGAGATGAGTCAGTTACGGTTTCAGACTGCCATCTCACCCACAGTGATGGTTTTACTATTCCCTTCCAACGACAACTCACCCAGTCACTGACCGGACAACGCAAGTGCTTTTAGAAGGGGAATGTGTATTTCAGAGGTATCGACAACTCTTGATCATATAAACTTGTGTGCAGACTATTGTTCCAGCCCAGCACTGACACATCTGATTCAGTGTATCATGTCAAGACTCAAGACCACGAATAGTTGAATTGCGTATGATAATGCAGAGCTGGAACAAAAGCATTCACATCCTCCACAGTCAAAATATGTGCGAGGTCAGGAAGTCTTCAGATCATAAAGTGACAAATAACCAGGGATCTCGTATTCCTCACCATCACTCTTTCTCTTGTACGTGTAGTGCTCCATCTGGAAATCCATGTTGGTACCTCCCAGGTGGGTCCCGGCTGCCAGGAACTTGAGCACATCCTCCTCCTTCATCTGCAGCACATCCAGACCTCCGGACATCGTGACCACTTTTCCTAAGTTACGAGTTATGTGGAAAAGCTGGCGGGGGAGAAAAAAAGGGGAGACCAGTGAGATGTTGTATAAAAGGTAGGGAAGCAGGGAATGGTTGCTGTTGGAACTGAGGGGTCATTGTGGCTCAGGTCACTATCAAACTCCAGTCATTGGGCAGCAGCCCTACTGATGTTAGCGAAAACCTGGCCGGATCACTCTGGCACACTTCCGACACCTGAACACAGACATTAGACGGTGTCAGGCTTTAATTGTGTGCTGAACAAACTATCAAAACTGCAATGCTTATAATGATTTAGTGTACTTATACAGGCACTTGTCATGGGGACTTGGAATCCGTTTCTAAAAATAGAATTTACAATTATTAAATCAAAATATTGTTGCCGTTCCTTATGAATGACATCTGATCTCAAGAGTGATGATCGGTTTGAGCATGTGGGGAAGAGGGGCGGCGGGTAGCCTATTGGTTAGAGGGTTGGGCCAGTAACTAACCGATATGTCGCTGGACCGAATCCCTGAGCTGACAAGGTAAAAATCTGTTGTTCTGCCACAAGGCAGTTAACCCACTGTTCCCTGGTAGGCCGTCATTGTAAATAATAAATGTTCTTAACTGACTTGCCTAGTTAAATAAATAGTGATGCAATGTTGCTGACCAATTCATATCAATAAATACAATGTTGCAAAAGAGCATTACACTGATACCTTATTGAAACATGTGTGAACCTAGTCTGGTTGGCTCTATGGATGTTGGTAACTTTAGTTATTAGTATCCAGCTTCCTCAATGGATTTCACGAGCACGCATGGCTGAACTAGCTACTAGTGCTAAAGTTAGTAGTAGCCATGGCTTCTGGCCTAGCTGTCTAACATGTAATTCGCTATTTACAGCGGTTGTATTTATACGGATATAGGAAACAATCAGACACAACTTCATAGTTGAAGGTAACAAGGCTTTAGTATTTGTCTCCGCAACTTTTATCTCAAGAAAATAGTAAATTGTTATCTCACCACGAGACAACGCCGTATGGAGTTCTGTACCTCACGGTAAAAGAGAAAGATAAACGGAAGTGACGTCCATATATACTGTAAATTCCACCAATCATCTTCCATTTCCTTCTCCAGGATGAAGAGTAGAATAATTCATAAAAAGGTCGATAGATGGTGGTGAAATCATTCGAGTCTAAAGTGCTATGAGAAAGGGCATAAATTATGATGAGAAGCAGTTGTCACTTCAAATTCAGTTAAATCTATAATTAAATACTGTAAAGTTCATACCAAGAGATCATGCCGTCACCCCATATAGTAATGATTGATTGAACGCTTTATAGTCTAGTAAAATTATAGGTTGCCATTTTGAGGTACTTATAACTTTGAATATTTTGATGCCACTTCAATTAAGACGTTATCCAATTCGGTAATGTTCAAAGGGAATATAAAATCAACTGCTTTGAAATGAAATCAATTCAGGCCACATCATAAGAAAGTGATTCATTTCAGCCGGTTCCTGCCTGGGATGAAATACATAGTCAGTCAGGAGAGAGAAGAAGAGGAACACTGCAGCCCACCTGGTTTGCAACCTTCCCAAGTTTTCCCGCTCCTCCACACAATCCACTGGCTTCCAGTCGAAGCTCCACCCGTATGGGAGGGCAGCTCCCCCTCAGCCCAGTCCAAGCTCTTCTCTGTCCTGGCACCCCAATGATAGAACCAGCTTCCCCCTGAAGCTAGGACAGCTGAGTCCCTGCCCATCTTCCAAAAGCACCTGAAACCCTACCTTTTCAAAGAGTATCAAATAATTCCCTTCCTCACCTCAAGGAAAAGTGTACTTACTCTGCCTGTGATATGTGGTTGCCCCACCTAGCTAGCTTAAGATGAATGCTCTAACTATAAGTCACTCTGGATAAGTGTAAATGTAGGAAGCAATGAGTCATACAAGACTATATCTATATCTGATGGCTGATAATCCACTGAAAGACCAGACTTTTCTGTGACCTCCCCTCACTCTTTTGATATATCATCACTGTCTTTAGATCCCCTCTCTGTCACTGGTTGTCAACCTTACTCTGCTTTTATCGGCCAAGTCTATTTGCATTATGGATTGGTACTGTGCTCACGGGTGTATGTATTTCTCATGGTTATGCATGTTATTTTAACAGGGGCAACTGTAAAAGTGTGAGAGCAAAGATACTGGATTGGTGTTTCAAGAAAGATCTGTCCTACTTTGCAAGGAATCTGTGCTGTTAGAGAATACTTGCCAAAGAGGTAATTTAAGAATATGTTTACCTAACCTGTTTTAAGGACTGTGTCCTTGTGCATATCAGCACGTGTCGATCAACCTCTGATCATGATCCCCCTCTCCCCACATCAGAGAAAGTCAGCTGTGGGGCTGTCTTGTGCAGTGACCGTCTCTTCCTCAGGACACATGGGCCCTGGTGTTCTGAGGACATGAGCTGTAGTCCGTCACTGTGTTATGTCAATGTGGTGTTGCTTTGAAGAGACCAGCGGGCTATACAACAAATTAGGATCAATGAGTTAGCCAGCTAACTTTGATAAGCAACCAGAAATAACTATTGATCTTCTGGTTCATAATAAAAGCTGAACTTAGGTGTTCATTTGTTGATTCTATTAGATTATACCTATCTCATGCTTGATTTAATAAAAAATAAAAGCGTAGACTATTTAGGCAAGTCAGCTGGTTTTCTCCTTGATCAGCATTGTAGTAAACCTCCCGGTACTGAGGTTTGAGCCTAAAAATACAGCAGCTCAAGGTAGAGACACCCACAAAGGATGATGACACGATGAACCAATGTTGAAGTTAATCTAGGCAAAGATTGAATCAAATAAACATCAGGAATTGTACAAAAATGGGGGGAATTTTATTCACGTAAAAACAAAAACAGGCACAGCATCAGTCTGAGCAAACTCACACACACAAAATATTGACAATAATAACAGACCATATACAATGTAAAGTCACAATATCAAGGACAATAGTGATGATACTCGCCAAGGCAAAAATGTTACGGCACAGGACAATTTGGTGGTAAGAGTTGTTACTGTGTTACAACAACAAAACACAGACAAGGGCTGAAGATCTACCAATTCGCAAGAAAAGTTAATCACCCCAGTCCTTTTACCAGCCGCTAAGGGGCTTGAATGAATGAATGAATGAGTGTTGAATTCTAAAGTGCATTCACTTACTGGCATTGAGCTAGGGTTAACTCAGTGTTTCCCCTCTCAATGACTCAAACTACACTCAGTGGCCAGTTTATTAGGTACACACCCTCTTTCACAAAAATGGTTCACTCCTACAGACAGTGAGTCACGTGGCCGCGGCTTGCTATAAAAAGCAGGCAGACAGGCATCGAGGCATTCAGTTACCAGTTGATTGAACGTTAGAATGTGAAAAACGAGTGACCTATGCAACTTTGAGCGTAGTATGGTGGTTGGTGCCAGGCGAGCCGGTTCCAGTATCTCAGAAACGGTCGGCCTAATGGGCTTTTCACTCACGACAGTGTCTAGGTTTTACGGAAACTGGCGCGACAAACAAAAAACATCCAGTTAGCGGCCGTCCTGTGGGTGAAAACAGCTTGTCAATGAGAGAGGTCGGAGGAGAATGGCAAGAATCGTGCAAGCTAACAGTAGGCCCACAAATGGGCAGATAACAGAGGGAATGGATTTCAGAATGCACAACTCATCTATCCTTGCCAAGGAAGAGCTACTGCAGCAGACCACACCGGGGTCCACTCCTATCAGTTATAAACAAGCGGTTCCAGTGGGCACGTGATCTCCAACACAGGACAACTGTGGAGTGGAAAAACATTGCCTGGTCTGACGAAACCCGGTTCCTGTTCATTCATGCTGATGGCAGAGTCAGGATTTGGCGTAAGCAGCATGAGTCCATTGCCAATCCAGGCTGGTGGCGGTGGTGTCATGGTGTGGCTAAAGTTTTACTGGCGCACGTTAGGTCCCTTGACACCAATTGAGCAACGTTTCCACGCCCACAAATAATTCAGGCTGTTCTGGAAGCAAAGGGGGTCCGACTCGGTACTAGATGGATGTACCTAATAAACTGGCCAGTGTATATTGAAGCTATGTTATGTCCTTCTTCATGTGTGTGCGTAAAAAGCAAAAGCAGTTGGCAAACAGTGATTGTAGTGATGGCATGGAGTGAGTAGCCCTGTGCTACTAGTGCACCAATATAGATTTAAATCAGTTTCTCTCAGCCATCTCTGGTCCTAGAAGCTTCAATAGAGCTCAACAGGCTCTATACACAGAGTATTCCAAACATTAAGAACACCCTCCTAATATTTAGTTGCGCTCACTCAGTGTATATTTTCAATCTGCACAATGCTTTTCAATATAAACACATCTCTTTAAAACGGACATGTCATGGGTTTTTATTTTTGAACATGGCACACTGGACACTGTGGGTTAAAAAATATACACGTGTATGGGCTTCCAAAAACAAACTACTCAAAATACTGAATACATAGGCCTATTCATTTACAAAACTAATAAGAGACCATCCAGGACCATGGCTGTGCATCACTGATATGGATTCCTATATTTAGCTGGGTAGTGTACATTAGTGCACACCGTCGCAAAATGTTTTGCATCAGAAAACCAACAGATTTTACATTTCGTATAGGACAAGATCAGCTAGTCCCTCCGGTTTGCTTTCTTTTTGTGACTACTGAATCTGGCCCATGTAATACAGTGATGCTGAAGCTGCATGTTCATGATCGCGATGTTGACTATTGTCTCACAATGCTACAGCCCAAAGGGGGCCAGAGTTGCATCGTCTGGGTTCCAATGGGATTGACTAGAGCCAATTATCCATCAATGGCTCTGGGATTGACTACCATTACTGGTTAGATAAAGCACATCCGGTCTATAACACTGCAACCAGAATGGAATGCACTAGAAATGTTATCCCAGTTTAATTGGGTATGGAGAACACCCACTGTACACTATTTTAATATGGCTAAGTATGCCAATGCCAAGTTTCTAGTAGCTAATTATGCAGTATAGAAAATATCAGCCTAGTCTTTTGCTACAATGCACAGCAATATTGTCTTGATTGTCCAAGCTAGTAATAAATGGATTTAGTCAGTCAGTCAGTCAGTCAGTCAATAAATATTGTATTTCCTTCAGTCAGTCGACAGGTCGCAATAATCACTGTGCTGATAATGTATTCTGCCGGTCATTTGTAAATATGTTGCATGGTCATGGCACAGGGTTACTTTGTCCAGTCCACTACACTTTTAGCCAGCAGATAACCTCTTGCTGAGGTAACTAAATCAAAGCTGCCGTTTCGTCTTCGGAGTGTTAGAGACACCTAGATGTTAGTCACAGTCCTAGACAGTGAGTGACAGTTTCTTGTCACCGGAGTGGTATCCATAGTAGTCAGTCTGAGAGGGTCTCCCCCATAGAAATATAATTAAATAGATCCCTATGGTCTCCCCCATAGAAATAGATAGTTCTCTATGGTCTCCACACTCAGAGGGGGATCAGTTCAGTTCTCAGCAGTGAGGGAATGTCATTTAAGGTCAGGGTTGACAATGTAAGGACATACAAACATTCACAATAACTCTCATAAACATCAACATGTAAAACACTTTCACTCTTCCGTGCCATCGACACCCACCTCTTTGTCTTTCCCAAGCTAGTTGCAGTGATAAACAGTCCCTACACCTCCTCTCTCTCCCTCCTTCTCACTTTCTTCCCCCTCAAACTGCTGCTTTGTATAAAAACAAGTCCCCACGTCATTCTTCCTTTATCAGTTCCTCCCTGACTCCTCTCCTCAGGACTTGAGTCCCATGCGGGCCATCAGCTGTTCGTAGACGGTCCAGGCCATGGCTGCCATCAGAGTCCTCCTCAGAGAGCGTGGCACAGCCCCACGGAAGAAACCCCTCAGACCATGCTCCTGAAGGAGAGAGAAGAGGAGAGTTCAATCACTGTTCAGTTGGTAAATACAGTAGTACGTGCAAGAGATGTTCAGTCGCTTTTGGAGGAACATTTACGTTCAATAAGAAGTGCTTCAAATCCATAGCTATATCTCAAGGATTAAAATACCCTCAGAATGGGAAAAATTGGAAGACCAAGAATGGGACCTTACACACAGGAAATGAATCATGTACTGTATATTTTCATTAAGATTCAGTCCTCACCATGTAGATGTAGCGAATGGCGTCCTTGGTTGTCCAGTGGGAGGGGCTGACCTGGATGTGAGTCTTGACCACGTCAGCTGGCTGGGTGACCACAGAGGCTAGGACTCCAGCCATCACCCCACAGCCAAAGTTCCCCAACGGGGCATAGGGCGACGAGCTCACCTCTGAGGGAAGAGACCGCACAGAGAATGTCAGACCTACTCGGGCACTAATAGAAAATACATGTCATTATTCTGGATTACTCGGAATTCAGTGCAAGCAATACCCCACATGGCGTTTAAAAGCTTTTTACACTAACAGACGCCAATGTAAAGAAATCTTGCTGAAGTAACACACTTGACTATTCAGTGTGTCGGTGTGACATTTTGTGGTCTCTCCCTCTTCCCCTCCTCTCACAACTGTATCCTCAGGGCAGACGAGTGTGTATCTCTTACCCGGTGGCAGGGACCTCTTGGCCTGGCTGTAGAACATGACGTAGATGCCAGAGAAGGGTGCGTCTCGGAGCAGTGTGGCCGTCAGCCCGGAGAACAGAGCCCTGGGCCCCTCCGTCTCACACACGCTCTTCAGAGCTCCCAGGACGCTCACGTAGTTGTACCGTCCGCTCTGCGCAACACACACAGTAATACACCCCATTATACACGACAACCACAGTAGATCACGTAGTTGTACCCTCCACTCTGGAATACCTACAGGTTACCACGAGGGTTGGGGTCGGTTCCATTTCAATTGACTGAATTGAAATGAACCCCAATGCTGAATACAGCGGAGGCTGCTGAGGGGAAGACGGCTCATAATAATGACCGGAAATGGAGTCAATGGAATGGTATCAAACACATGGTTTTCATCGGTTTCATACCTTCCCAGTCACTCCTTTCCGGCCATTATTATGAGCCGTCCTCCCCTCAGCAGCCTCCGCTGACTGAATACTAACTCAACACACAACAACTAGCAACATTTAAACACTAAACCAGATAGATATCCACCACCCCTGGAAACCAACGGAGCCCCATTAATAAACAGATGACACATCATAGTCATACAGATGAAGAAACTAGCAGGCGACATAGTTCCAGTAAACATTTGTAGTCGTGACACATCCTCTATGCACAGCTAGATGCTCAGTCCTTATAAAACCAACACGACAGCATTTATTCAAATGCAGATAGAAGCGCTTAGTTCCCAAGGCAATCAGCTCTACTGTCAGATAACCTCTCTCTCTCTCTGCTCTTTCTCTCCTGTCTTTTCCCTTTATCTCCCCCCTCTCCCTCTCTCTCTCTCTGCGGTAGCAGGCTGCTAATTCTACCATCATCCTCCCTCTAATTATACCTTCCATCTCCAGCCCACAGACACCAGAAATATCCCAGCCTATCTGCTAGCGCTTGTTCTATGCTATTACTGAACCAACAACTCCTCCCCTTCCTCCTTTGTTTACTTCCTGACTTCATTCTTCCTTTCCTCTTTCACACACATTCTGAACCATTCTTCATCTTAATTCATATATCCTTCCACCCCTTTTCCCCCCCATCCATTCATGCCCTAATCCATCCTAAACATACATGGCTGTAGCAACCCTCACCTCATCCTTGCTCCTCTCCCTCCACCCTCTCCATCCTACACCACTCCCTCAAAGTCTTTTTCCATCCTCATATAGCTGTAACAACCTCTCTCACACTCAACCATACCTTAATCCCAGCTCCTTCACCTCTCCATCTTTTATTGTAGTCCATCCCCATTCACAACACCGAGAAGAATCTCTCACCTCGAAGCGTGTCTTGATGACGGTGACAGGCAGCATGCAGACACCAGCCACGGCCCTGGCCCCGGCCCCCAGCAGCACAGCCTCCCCAGCGTTAGGGGCCCGGCCCTCCTGGAAGTAGTGCTGCTTCAGTGAGTAGAAGGTAGAGAAGTAGATCCCTACGCCTGGGATACAGCGCACAAACGACTGGGGGGAGAGAGAGAGAGAATGAGTGTGTTAGGAGAGCGAGAGAGAGGTCAAGATTTAGATTGTTTCTACCTTCAAGAAGAATTCAGCTACAATGGCGAAGTGGATAAAAATTTTGGAATTCAGATATGACATCCACTGATTTTTTTTAAACGACGGAGAACGACATGGTTCGACGGCAATAAATCAGCACAATCAACCTTTTGGGGTTTTCAAATTGCCGCTGTCTTGGAGCGAGAATTGGAATCATGTGCACTGTGCTAATGAGGACACAATAAAAGAGTCAAGGAGAGCAATGTACAATTCGGTGAAATGCGCAAACGAGGCATTTGTGATAAGTACATGGGGCCGCCATCTTTAGGGCCTGTCGTTTTTAGAGAGCGACGTGATCTGCTAAGAAAGCCTGGTTCCTAGAAAAAAGATTCACTAAACCAAAGTGATACACTAAGCCAGACTTCGTACACAGACTGTGTTAAAACAGGGAAAGTAAACCACAAGGCGAACAGGGAAGCCAGACCGATTCGATTCTTACCGGTGACACTCCCTTCCACAGGCCCAGGAAGGTCTCTGTCCGAATGACCTGGACAAGCACTGTCATCATCCCCACCTTAGGAGCTCTGAGACGGGAGATAAATACATGGTTAAACACACAACATGCATTAAGTTAAGAGAGTGGATACTTGAAAATAAGCGAAAGTCTACAAAGACAGATTAACCTGTAGATTTGTTCCCAACACGTCTTCGGGGGTCAATTCTAGTGAGGAGTTGTTAGCATGGAAGTGTGTTCAATTAGCATATATGGGCCAAATGAGGGGATTCAAACTGTCTGAAAGCTACTGAAGAGGGATTCTACACTGCAGTGTGTGTCTGTATCAGTGTTTATGCAAGTATACATGCACATGTGTGTCTCTGGCTCTTTCTGTGTACATGTGTCCTACAGACTAAAGCTGGGATGATAAACCCAAAATTACAGACACCAACACTTCGAACTCATACCGAAGCAATTTTGCTAATGTCGGTCATTTTCGGGGATTACACAATGTTCCTGTGTGCATTAAACAATAGCCTACGGAGCGGCACAGCATATATGAAAGCATAAAGGCATAGAGAAAAGCGTCACGCTGCCGGAGCTCAACACTTTCATCTATGCCGTTTCATTCGAGCCAATCAGAGTCGTGTTCTATCCCAAGCTTCCAACACCTGTTATTGGCAGTTCTCCCAAGTGATGTTGCGAGTGGCCTCGTTCATTGGTGATGTTGCGAGTAGCCTTGTTCAAATGAACGGAGACAAAAAAACTGCCGTCCCAGAAATCCAAAAACAATCGCTGCCAAAGATGGATGCTGTGTTGGTTGTTTGTGCCCATTTCGGTTTTCAACCTAGTGACATTGAGCAGAGTGAGGCGATGTGCTTGAACTGTCTCACAACTATAGCAACCACTCGAGGTAACACCAACAACTGTTTCCACCATTTGAAACACAGGCAGGTAATAGAGCATGACGAACGCATGGAGAAGAAGAATTAGACAGAGGCCAACAAGTGTCATGTCTAGGGCTGTTATGAAATGTTGCCAGCAGGTGATTGTCATGCAAATAACTGCCTGACTAATGGTAATTGACTGTTAATTAACATAAACGTGTTTAGCATTTCTGGCTACCACGCATAGCCTACAAGCCACTGATGCAGACCTTAGGAACATCTACATTTTACAAGTCCAATAAATCCATTTAATATTGCTTACAGCCTTACAATAAATCCATTTAATATTGCTTACAGCCTTACAATAAATCCATTTAATATTGCTTTCAGCCTTACAATAAATCCATTATTTATTTTAGGCAGGTCTAAAGAAACATTATGATGTGAAGAAAATGTAGCCCGTTTAAGAACAGAGTGACTTAAAAGGGACAATGGAGCGCAGAGTACCGGCCATTAGCAGAAGTTAACGAGTTTGGTAAGCTATCAGCGGCATCAGAGTGCAGTTTTGGAGCCTAGTTAGTGACTCAACGGTCACGTGGAATTTGACTGTGGTTATGACTGCCGGTGTGGCGGTAATATGGTCACTAACAGCCCTAGTCATGACATGAGCAGTGCCCAGGGACAACACAATAAGGAATAGTTTGCACACACAACTTACTATGCAACACACACTAACTGATGGAATGAAATGACAGATAAAGTACCACATCGCAAAAGAAGATGGTTCACAATCTGGACAAGAAATACAAAATGTACGAGAAATGTCATGCCAAAATAGCATCGGAGCTGAAACCGGTCGGTGCAGAGCACTATTTGGCAACAACAACTGATATGTTATCCAGTAGGATGGTGAAGCCCTACATGTCATTGCCACTGCACTACATCGAAGCTGAAGCTGCGCAGCAGGTGCCTGTAGACTGCCTACTTTGCAGTCTAAAAGTCCATTGTGTTTGGAGCAAATAACATGCTGCAATTACCAAACACCAATAGACTAATGGAGTTCTAAATTCATTTACATATAAAAATCAGTCTCATGTCTTTATAAGAAATAAATGCATAACTAAATAAATGTTTAATATACAGGTCTCTTTCTGTAGCAGCGTTACGTCATCTTTTAAATGCTGGATCACCTGGTAAACAAATAACTTAATAATAATGTATTACGGCCATTTCTTTGACACAGTGTACATAGGGTGGAAATAACTGTGCACCTCCCCAAATAGTAAATTAAAAATCGCCACCCCCCAAAAAAGGGTCAATTTATTGGCGATATGGATTGTTGTCCGTAGTGCAGAGCTCCACTACATACCCAGGCTTCATGATGTTCTGCAGGGTCTGCAGGCGCGTCTTGACCAGGTCCAGAGGCTGGAAGAGCAGCGTGGAGCAGGTGCCGCTCAGGGAGCCACACATGAAGGCCTTGAGAGCTGGATGCGCCTGAGGGGGGGTGTGGGGGGCATGGAGAGAGAAGAGGGTGAGAGAAAAAAATGGGGACGAGGGATAAGCACACTTCCACACGTTGTTTTGTGTGTGACTGATGCTACATGCACGGGCATGCAGGAAGGAAATACGGCTTACACCGCACATTCTGTTTGAAAACACAAACGATGCCCTAAAAGGCTTTGCACAGTACAGAAACATGTTCATGATGTATGCACAAATACACACAGATAGAACAAATTGCAACGACAGCCACAGAACACAGGCGAGCGCCCACACAACCAGTGGTGATGGAGATGCGTGCAGACAGTGGACACACAAACAGAGGAGCTGTCACGGCGAATCACATGGAGACTCAGCGTTATCATTATTCACACGTCTGACAGACAAATACGGGGGGTGTACACAGATAAATGCTAAATATAGCTAGAGACGGTGGGATAAATGGGACACACGCTGATAAATACCAACACACACACAGGCGCACGTACGTACATACGTACACCATTGCACTGCACACTCCCCTTACCCATCTGGATAAAAGGAATGCATATGTGAGTGTGAGGATGCTGTTCATGGACTACAACTCATCCTTCAATACTATAGTGTCCTATAAGCTCATTACAAAGCTCACATCCCTGGGTCTGAACTCCTCCCTATGCAACTGGGTCCTGGACTTCCTGAAGGGCCACCCCCAGGTGGTGAAGGTAGGCAACATTACGTGCTCGACACAGATTCTCAACACGGGGGCCCCACAAGGGTGCGTCCTCAGTCCCCTCCTGTATTTCCTGTATACCCACAACTGCATGGCCTCACACAGTTCCAACTCCATCAAGTTCGCTGACGACGCGACAGTAGTAGGTCTGATTACCAACAACAACGACATGGCCTACAGGGAGGAGGTAGGCACTAACGGCGTGGTGCCAGGTAAGCAACCTCTCCCTCAACGTCCGCAAAACAAAGGACCTGATTGTGGAATTCAGGAGGAACCAGGCTGGACACATCCTCATCAACTGGGCCACGGTGGAGACGGTCAATAACTTTAAATTCCTCTGTGTACAAATCACACGGTCACCGTGGTGAAGGCGGCACAACAACTTCAGGATTCTGAAGAAATTCGGCCTCTCCCAGAGGGCCCTCACAGTGTTCTACAGGAGCACCATCGAGAGCATACCGTCGGACTGCATCACAACCTGGTAAGGCAACTCCACCGCCTCTGATCGTAATGTACTTGAGAGGGTGATACGTGCAGCCAAACCCACCACTGGGTGCACACTGTCTGCCCTCCAGGACATCTACAACACCAGGTGTTGCAGGAAGGTCAAGAAAATCATCAGGGACCCAAGCCACGGCCTGTTCTCCCCGCTTCCATCACTCTGACGTGGGCAGTACAGGAGCATCATGGCAAAAACTGGAAGACTGGCCAATAGGTTCTACCCCCAGCCCATCAGGCTGCTGAATAGCCACCACTAATCAGCTACCTACTACCCCCTCCCCCCTGCTGCTCCCCCTATGGACAGCCCCCCACCCCCCACAGCTGTCTTTTACTCTGCCCCCACCCCAATGACATCCATCACTGTTGCAGTTGTAAATACGTGTAATCCTATTATTATTTCTATTGTTTAATTTAACTTGGTCCCCACCCCCCCTCAATGGTCATTTAGTCTGCCTGCTACTCTCCCTATGTTCACCCCCACAACAGTCTTTATTCTGCCTCAATGAACATGTATTCTTTCATCACTGCTACAGTTATGTATATAGTGCCATTTCTATTGTTGTTTTTTATGACCATTTTCATTGTTTTATTTCACTTAGTCCTGCAACAGATGTTCACTGTACCATCCAACTACACCTGCAACCCTGTACATGTGAATTTTAAACACTCAATCTGAAAAACACAGGGACACACAAACATATATACATACGCACACTCACAGATGGCACACACAAAGACAGATGCTGACAGGCGTATGATGCCGGATCTCAAATACTGTAATCATGGTGATTAACAATTATTTGTAAAAGCATGTAGACACAAATGCACAGCAGCATAGCATGAAAACGCATCCACACTGGCACTTGACAATAACACACAAACACCACTGGCTATCCTCCCTACCTTTCCCAAGATGCTTGAGGGTTTGCCTCCTTGAGAATCCTGTTTCTGTTGCATGTCTCCCTCTTTCACCTCTCTCTCTCTGTGCTGCTGCTACGAACAGCATATTACAAAATAAGTCATCTCCATCTCTCGCTTCCCTCTCTCTCTCTCAATCTAACACACAATGGTTTGCTGCTGCTACCTCTTCTCACCCCCACCCCAGCTTCATCCACATGCTTCTATTGGTCTCTATCTCGCTGATTCGCACATACACACACACACACATATACACAACAGAATTGCGCCGCTCTCTCTCCTCCCCTCTAAATCGCTCTCTGACAAATTTTGTCTCTATGAAATGCGATGTATGAGTCATGCAGTGGCTGTGTCGCCGTGTGTATCTGTCTTTCTGTGTGTGTGTGACACTAAATATGGGTCACTGAGAATTGGATGGTGGTGGGAGTCTGTTTATGCAAATGAATGTGTGACTTTCAGCCCGTGTGTACTACACTGTCTTCCCCAGGCCTGGATGACATAACCAATGTAAAATTAGTGTAGTAGAATATTACAATGCTAGCACAGAAAATACAACTTTCTCAATCTATGGCAGCCTCCTTTACCCTGACGTCACAGGCCTAGTCTTACAACCCATTATTCTCAACATTACAAAAAACGTCCTATTTTTCTAAAGAATGCAATGGCAACAGACAATGGCCTGTAGAACATAAAAGGGTGTTGGGCCTCACCTCCACGCACTTTGGTAGATTTCAACTCTGTACTTCTGGAGAATAGTCAAATCCTGCCCATGACCCCAGGTATTCAGACCAAATCTTTGCAGAAAATGAATTTTCTTGAAAAACAGTGCAGATGCAAAGTTTGCTAACAGAATAACAGTTGTGCCATCATTCTGTTACCACCAAACTTTGCATCTACAATGTTCAAGTAAATGTGTTTGAGTAAAATGTTTGGTGGAAATTGTTAAAAGAAGTCCTTGTGTACTGAGATGTATGGTTTGTTTAACTTAGCAATCGTTGGTTTTTATTTGACATTCATTTTAAAGCTGCAATATGTAACTTTTTGGGTGAAAACCAAATTCACAGAAACTGATTTATAGATCGGTCACTCATTGAAAGCAAGCCTAGAGCATATCTACTTCTTAGACTATGTGCCTTATTTCTGTGCTTCCTGTTCCTAAATTTCGTTTTTGCGTTTTTTGTCATTTCTATACACAAACTAAACATCAGATAAAATATATATTTTTGTTTATGGAAAAAACATTTCACTGCGGTATATATGGGTAAAACAACAAACGATTCCCTACACGTTTGTCATATAAACTGAAATTAGGCGATCTATTACATTCTTAGCAACCAGGAAATGGCGGGACGTTTTCTGCATAGTGCGCCTTTAAAGTGAATATTCTCGGTATCACTGTCAGTCAGGTTAACTCGCTTGTATAGAACCAAAGACAATGCCCGTGGACTACAGTGTTCATGTATAGCTAACGTTACTAACTTACCAGTGCCAACTCCATCGTGGATGCTGATGCAGTGGATGAATCCTGAAGGGGCGATTTGAGCGCCTCCTTCCCTTCTCTTGCCGTCTTGTCGCTGTTTGTTTACAGCCCCAACTACAGTAAGGGGGTGAATAGCTAGACCAATTACATACGCATGTCAACATAATGATGTAACGCTTTGCAAAGACTCGCTACAGCCATTAAACTATAAAAAGGGCTACACCAGGTCCAACTGGATACATAAGTTTGCTAACCCTACCGCTTTAGCTATTGAAAAGGGGGTCAAATGTCATGCACACGGCACATAACATACCTTACCTGGCTTTTGACGTTCGCTAGGGACCGATGACTTGGTTCATTTCAAAGACAGTCATTTTGCCGGTGACAGGCTACAATAAACAAATCAGTCACCACACCAGATAGCAAACTGTTAGCTGAACAAAAAGCGAGCTAACGTGTAAGCGCGAACCTTTTGAGTAAAATACTACAATGGTGTTCAGGTTAAAGAAATAGTCCCGTTCGCTCGTTAGGTAGCTAGCAAACTGTCTCGCCAAAATGAAGGACGCTAGCTAGCTGTGCTGACTTTGCTAATGTAATGCTAGCAAAAGTAGTTGGCTGGCTTTGTACTAACACGTTTGACTGCTCACAGATACCAAAGTGTAGCCATCTACTATCTAGTCAGATGTAATTCACTAGATTTAACACGTAGACCACTATGCAGTTGTTGCCATGCACCTTGTTTCTTGTCGGCGTCGGGAAATGTCAAACCTGAACCGTCAGTGAGACATGCGCAACTTCCCCCACGTCGCGCCAAGCCCCTCCTCTCTACCCGGTACCAGTCGGGGCCAACTGGTTGTGAACCGGTTTCATCTCGCTTTCCACTGCAAAATGTACAGTTGGAGGGAAGCAAAGGCAATATTTCTAGTTCTACTCCTTGAACCCTCTGGTGGTGTACTTGAGGACTGCATGTGTGTAAATACAGTAGCTGATTTGTAGTATCACTCCTTTGTATAAACCTCCTGCTGTGTTCCGGTCGAATTGTACAGATTTACACGTTCTCTCTGAAAAATGTAGTCCATTTAATCTGTCATAAGGTTCCATGACTTTCCACAGAGGGCATCTGAACACACAAAATACATGATTTACATTTTGGGTGTTTAAACTTTTGTACAGCTGTGGTGTTTGTTCCTGGTCATTAGAAATTAATGGGTGAGACTACAATTAGTGTAGAAAATTGAGTTCAGGCACATGCCCATTCATCAGAGGGACACACTCTCTCCCAGACCCCCACATGCATGTGTTTGAGCACACATACACACACCTCAACTCCCCTTCTTGCCTTCCATGGCAACCCCCACAGGAACTTTTCCCCAATATAACACTTCCTCCATGGGAACCACACCTGTTTGCATTCTCACAATCACAACACTGTTTCAATAATATATAGAACTTTTCTTGCAGCTCTGGTATATAAAGCCTTTGATGCTTTGCTCACAATTCATTCTGTGGCAGCACAATGACCAAATGGTATACTGTATGAGGCTCTTGATGTCTTTGATCATGACACTGGTGAGGAGAGTCCTTGGTCATTGGACCAGGAACACAGAACTAACATTTAACATACAACAGGAGGGTTAGAGGATCATCTCCCCCCCAATAGCATGGTATTATTTCACTAATAGCTACTGTACTAATAGCTACTGTAAATTGGACAGTGCAGTTAGATTAACAAGGTAAGCTTTCTGCCCATAGATGTATGTCCTGGGAAATGTTATTTTTACTTACATGCTTATCACATTAGCGCAACCATTCCGCAGGGAGAACACCGATCGCGTAGCGGTTAAAACGGTTTATTCAGTTAGTGTGAATATCATTCACTGCATCACT
Source organism: Oncorhynchus tshawytscha (assembly GCF_018296145.1). Taxonomy (NCBI): domain Eukaryota; kingdom Metazoa; phylum Chordata; class Actinopteri; order Salmoniformes; family Salmonidae; genus Oncorhynchus; species Oncorhynchus tshawytscha. The sequence continues at coordinate 12,476,085 of NC_056460.1, forward strand.
ATTAATTTCAGGGTTACAAATATTGCAGTCATTTCCATTTAAAATATAACTTTATTGAAACATAGCATCTGATAAAATATTCTGAAATAAGTCAATACCCCTCAGTTACAATTCATTAAACCTTGAGTGAATTTCAAAAGCATCCCCCACTATATCTTGCAGAATATCTAAAAGCGCTCAATAATTCAAATGTGAAAGTGCATTAAGAGCAAATTAAAGTGACAGAGCTAGATTAAAAAGAGTATCTAGTCTTAGATATGAAGTAGAATTCACACCATGTAGTATTCACTGCCACCCATGTGCAAAGAACAGTGTGCCATCTAACCCACCACCATTTTCCCTATTTAGCAGAGCACATTGATCAACTCAAAGCAGTCAATTTCAAGACACCAATTACTATCGTAAAAGACACCCCCACTTCAAGTGTTAAGGCTGTAGTTATTCTCAGTGTATGCACAAACTTTACTCCAATGTGACCGTTCCATATCAAGTGCAGGCTCTATCAGTAGCTGTAATAACTGTGTGCAAACCTCATGTCCTAACGTGATGCAAGTACGACAATATGTGGATTAATAGAGAAGAATAGCTGTGCGTGCAGAAAATAGCAGTGAAAAACCCCCCACTAATAAACCATATTAAATTACTGCATTCATACAGAAAATAAATCCATGTGTGCACAGCAGAAACAGTATGACAAGTTCCAGGGAAAAAAAAAAAAAGTTGCAGCGTATATTGTGGTGTATTCTAGCCACACTAACAATTTAAGCTGCTAAACCATGTCTGAATAATATACTTTGTATAATATTGAAGATGGCAGAGTACAAAAACAGATCTAGAAAGTCATATTTGGAAAGCTAGTCTTTTTTTTTTTATATATATATATTTTTAAAGTCACTCATAACAAAATATATAAATTTGGCCACAGATTTGGTTTTGCACACATGCACAAAATGAGATAGAGATTTCAAATGTGAATTAGTAAATCCAGGAGAACGATCTCAGATTTACCTGAACAAAACAGATTGTCAAAAATGGACACTGAAGAGAATAGTATAAATCTTGGTATAGAATTATTTGTATGATCGCAAGCATGGCTGAATGAGCAGTCAGCTATAGAATGCACTATTTAAATCTATGAGAGATGTTGCATTTCCAGTATGGTCCCTGTAAAAGTTGGCTGCTCTCCTGTCACGTTCATCTCATTCGGGTATAGGCTTGGATGCGTCGCTGGGCAGATCCATCTCCTCATCACTGTCCCCCATGCCTGTGCGATTCATGACACGGCGCATGTTTAAAGGCAAGTCCCCGCGCCTGCAAAGAGTAAAATCAACCAGAGATATTTGGTAACCGGTTTTATGACTGTGCAATTACTTAAAGTAATACATTGAGATCCTTTTATGCTTGTTCAAAGTCAGGCCCAGTAACGCATTGTATTTCTGTAAGGTTCCAAAAACACCATTACTCGTGAGTGCAGAATGTTGCCAAAAGAAATGTTACAAATAGATCCAACACAATCACCTATTCTACCTGACATGCATACTCTACACCTGGGGCAAAAACCAAAACGTGCACCCAGGGCGGGCTACAGGACCGAGTTTAGGAAACCCCACTCCAGACAATCCATTTCTAACTAAACATTGTGCAACACTTCACTAATGAATATAGGTTGGAGGGACGACCGTACCGGAGCTTGCTCTTCAGGGTGCTGACCTCTCGGGTCACGGCGTCTTGCGACTCAGTGGCATCCTCAAGCTCCCTCTGCAGCTTCCTGCGGTTGGCGTTGGCCCGTGTCACTTCCTCCTCTGCCTCCTCCAGCTGACGCTTTAGCTGACGTGTGCGGTTGTTCGCCTTCTCCGCCTGTGGTGTACAGGCAGAGGACGTTCGATCAGTGGCTGCAAATCTATGTACGCTATACAGTAACTGTGCAAGGTGGTTCAGGGGCTGTATCTATACAGCATGTGGTTTCTGGTTGTTTTCCAGATATCAGCACAGATTCAGGACAGGTCTGCACAGATTATCTGGGGTATATTAATTTGTCGGTTTCCATTGGAAAATGTTTAGTCTTGTCTGGCCACATTGTACCTGGGACTATAAACACACCCACACCACAGGAGGTTGGTAGCACCTTAATTGGAGAAGACAGGCTCATAGTGATGGCTGAGGCAGAACGGTATCAAATACAAACATATGGCTTCCATGGGTTTGATGCCATTCACTCACCTCCACTGATATACACCCATGGTGCTACTGATAAAGGGGTAACTGATCTACTTCTATGCAGAGAGGACCCACCTCTGCTTTGTACTGCTCCATGTTGCGTCTCTCGTCCTCCACCTGCAGCAGCACCTCCTTCAGCTTCTTCTCAGCGCGCCTGACCAGCCTGGACGATTGCTGACGCTCCCTTAGAACAGAAAAAAACTAAGTCAAGACATGACTCATGTAACGGGGCATTTTCTCCTAACCTGCTTCTCAAAATTCATAGGAGGTCAAAGGGGAGGGACCTTGGATCCTCTCCTACAATACATTGAGAAGGAAGCAAGGAGAGAGGACGTGAGGAAGGACCAAAGGAGACCGAGCCAATGGTTTTTACTTACTTGGACTCCAAGTCCAGTTGCTCCTCCAGCTGCAGTATCTTGGCCTCCAGGGCAGCGATAGAGGCCTTGTACCTGGACTTCACAGTCTCCTCCAGCTCCTGCAGCTTGAGCTTCAGCTCCTTGTTTTGCCGGTCCAGCTGGGCCTGGGTCCCCTCCAGGCGCTGGGCGGTACTGCGCTCCGCTGTCAACTCCGTGACCAGCTGGTCGGTCTAGGGCAGAGTGTGTAGAGGTATGGAAAAGACTATGCATCGAGATGAACTGGACAATGTCGTGGCCGGCCCATAACTTTAAACATGGTGCATTTGTCTCAATTGAGTACTTCTACTATAGAGCTCTAACGTATGTAGTGTTGGTTGTGACACTACATAAACAGAAGTCAATTATTCTTCAACCAGACTCCCTCTTCCCCCTTTCCCTTGTGACTAACCCAGATCAAATTGAAATACTTTCTCGGTGCAGCTCCTCAGCTTGGCGATCAGTTCATTACCTGCAGCATATTTCTCCTCAAGCGGTCGTTGACCAACTCTGTGTTCAACTGCTCCTCCTCCAATTCCTCCTCTAGCTTAGCGATACGAGTATCCAGCCTCCTCTTCTCATCCACCGTCAGGGAACTGAGTGCGAGGGGGTGAGAGATACATTTTGGTTGGGAAGAAGGCCACCACAGAAATGGCAGATTCCATGCAAATTTAATGCAATTTCAGTGTTTAGGGAGGTGTGTGAGCCGTACTTCTTAGCGTTGTGGCCGGTGAGCTCGTCCTGCAGTTCGTCCCTCTCTGTCTGGGCCTGTTTCTTGACTCGCTCAGCAGACGCCAACTCCTATGGAAGATTGAGAGGAGTCCGTCATGAGGAGCATAAGAACATGGACAGTGGGGGTGGAGACAGCGAGCGAAGGAGACCTGCAGACAGACGGGGCATACCTCCTGGAGACGGATGGTGTCAGCCTCTATTGCCTTGAGCTTCTTTTCGTGCTCCTTGGCCATGTTGAGGGCCTCTTCCCTGGAGAGACGCAGATCCTCCAGCTCCCTCATCTGATCTTTCAACAGGGCCTGTATAGGAGGAGAGAATCACAAAGGACTGAGTCAAGTACCACAGACTGTAGGGCTTGGTGTCGCTCTACTGAAAAAGACTGCACACTGCCTAATTTATAGTGAGTCGTTAACTGCGTTTGTGTAAACCTAGCAGCTGTTAAACAAGTCTTCAGCTCACTTGAAATCAAATCAAATTTTTATTTGTCACATACACATGGTTAGCAGATGTTAATGCGAGTGTAGCGAAATGCTTGTGCTTCTAGTTCCGACAATGCAGTAATAACGAGCAAGTAATCTAACTAACAATTCCAAAAAAAACTACTGTCATACACAGTGTAAGGGGATAAGGATATATGAATATATATATATATATATATATATATGATATATGAATGAGTGATGGTACAGAGCAGCATAGGCAAGATAGAGTATGGTTTGTTCAAGGGACCAGCTGTAACCCCTCTGGTTCTAAACTGAGACCAACTCCATTAACTAGGCCTGTTACAAGCGCCATCTGATATGCGCCGATGAGACCTGGAGCAACCACCAGGGACAAGTGAACATTAACCAACTTCAGAAAACTCACTAGGAACAACCGCATTCCCCAACACCTCTTCGCTCAGCCCAGAGTGCTCACTGGAGGGAAACCGCTAGCCACATCTTCACTTTCCTCCACCTTAACAGGAGACGCACTAGGCCTCCATGCGACAGGAACGGTCAACCGCAAGTAACAAAACCAGTGGATCTGGCCCTTCCAAACTCTGTTTAAGCTCCTGATTCTCCTAAAAAAAAAAACAGCAGCGTCACCCCGCAAAACCCAGATCAGGTCTTCCAGCGGATTCTCACAAGCATCACAACTGGGACCAGTCTCCTTCAGCTACATCTGACACCTAACCAAGCTCACGGTCAGCCTGCTGAGGAACCACAACCTTAAATAGACACATGAATCTCTCAACCTGCAGAAGGCATATCTCTGCCCAGGTGGTCTCAGCTAGAGACAAGAACCATTTTCTGGGAACCACCATCTAGTTCAGGCAAATAATGTTTCCTCTAGGGCCCACCCACAAATCCTCCTCCATATCGTTTTTGTATTTTCTCATCAGCACTTCTGAACGTGTAACTTTACAAACTGGGCATACCGCAACTCTCCTTCAGAAATGCCGCTCAGGCTGCATTCAGTACGAAACAAAGTGGAATGTCAATTAAACAAAGTGCTGTTCTGAATGACAAGTTGACAAAGGGGGTTGGGTTGTGGAATACTAAGCATGGCCGCTGCCCTTTAAATACGTCATAACCCTGCCACACCCACCAAGTGGAGAAAACACATCTGTTCAACAGTCCTTGCTATCTGGAATCCTTGGGACGTCCACCAGTTGAAGTGGAAAAAGAATCAGGGGATAGCGCCGACCGAGACTCGGACCCAGGTCTAGCAATTGCCAAGCCAACACCTTTTAATTGATTGGAACAGCGTGTCAATTACAAAAAAAAATCCTACATGCAGCAACACTAGCGGACAATCCTGGAAATGCCAGTAAAAGCAGAGTACCTCAAAACTCACTGCCCCCCTGTGTGCGTGCCTCTGTATTACCTGCAGTTTCTTCAGCTGTTTGAGGGCCTCGTCACGGCCCTTGTTGGCCATGCCGATGCCTGCCTCCAGCTCTCCCAGGTCCGCCTCCAGCTTCTTCTTAGCAGCCGTGGCCAGGGCTTTCTGCCGGCGCTCATCCTCCAGCTCAGTCTCCATCTCACGCACCTGGGGAACATCACACAGAGCCAAGGTTGTATTTAGTAGGTTCAAGTTTTTTTCAATGAGCATTTCTTATTGGATAAGAAGTCTCTTCCGGTTTCAGACTGTTTTCTTCCAATTGGTATGTAATGAACACAACCACAGTACCTGTTTGACCAGCTGCTTCCTCCTCTCTTCACCCTGCTCGTCTCTGGCCTGCAGGTCCCTGTCGGACTGGGCCTTCATGGCCTGCATGTTGACCTCCAGACGCAGCTTGGCGTCCTCTGTGGTCTGCAGCTCATCCTCCAGCTCCTCCAGTTGCACGCGCATCTCCTCCAGCTGTTGATCCATGGCCCGCTTCGCTTTCTCCAGCTCGTGGACCTGCACCAAGAGAAAAGGATGAATGAGGGAGTTTGGTGCATTCACATTTTGCGGCGTTTGGGAAAGTTCCAAACTATCCTCAAATCCTCCCGATTTGCCACCTTAGCAAAACACATTGGAGAAGGTCGGACTGGGCTTGCATTTTTAGGAGTCTAGAAGACAGGACGCAATGAAGCGAGAACTTGAGTCACCCACTATCAATAGTTCCACTATCCTTCTAGAGAGTTCTACAACATCTGTGATCAGACTTACACTTTTACCGACGTCGTCCTTCGATGAGACCAGGTTCTCCATCTCTGCCTTGAGGACCTTGTTGGCCCGGTCCAGCTCACCCTTCAGGTCCTTAATGGTCTCCAGCTCACGGGTCAGAGTCAGGGCCCGCGTTTCCTTCTCCCTGGCCTCTGCCTCAGCCCGGTCCCTCTCCTCAGCATTCCGGCTGGAGATGGTCTTCTCCTCAGTCAGCATCTGTTATCAGGACAGGCGAGAAGGTATTTCAGTAAGACAGTTGAGTCAAATCTCATTTTTGTTTTGATATAGTGCTCAAAGCAAATTTGAACCGGAAATGATTGATCAATACATCATATGATGCATAGATCAATCATTACAGGTCCATTTTATGAATCGCTTGTCATGGGCCAGTGAGTCAATCTAGCAAATAAGCCTCTAAAAACAGGGTTATCTAGTCCTTGAGGGCTGCAGTGGTTCCAGTCTTTGGCCATCCAGGACCAGAGGTGCTCACTGCCCACCTCTGCTATAGAACCTCTATGCCATTAATCACCCATCAACCCATTCACCTGGTCAAACTTCTTCTGCTTCTTCTCTAGGTTGGACACAGTCTGCCTGAGGTTGTCCTGGTCCACCATCATGTCATCCAGCTCCTGCTGCAGACGGGTCTTGGTCTTGTCCAGCTTGTCGTAGGCCGATGCCTTCTCCTCCAGCTGTTGGACCACGCCCTCCAGCTCCCGCTGCATACGTTTCTTGTTCTCCTCCGCCCCCTCCAGGGACTGGGTCTCCAGCTCCATCTTCTTCTTCATCTCCGTCAGCTGAGGGTAAGAGAAGTGTATGAGACGTTTGGTAGAGAGGTAAAAAAAAGGGGAAAGGAAGAGATGCACATGAGATGTAGTGCCGGTTGGTCAAGCTAAAGCATCAAGGTCGTGTCAATATGTAAAATACATGAAGGGCCTCAGACGTCATGGTCTGTATGTCCTAGAGTACAAGGTGGCATAGTTCAAGCAGGGGATTTGATTGAGAAAATAGAGAAAGACTTCTGTAAGCATTCAGTGAGGTGTGTAATACATGCACGATAGGGGCAACAAAACTGGATAGTATTATGGAGGTAGAGGGACAGGAAGGTGCTAGAAACCTGCACTTGGAGGGTGTAGAGCTGGTACTAACCTGAGCTTGGAGGGTGTAGAGCTGGTACTAACCTGAGCTTGGAGGGTGTAGAGCTGGTACTAACCTGCGCTTGGAGGGTGTAGAGCTGGTACTAACCTGCGCTTGGAGGGTGTAGAGCTGGTACTAACCTGCGCTTGGAGGGTGTAGAGCTGGTACTAACCTGCGCTTGGAGGGTGTAGAGCTGGTACTAACCTGCGCTTGGAGGGTGTAGAGCTGCTACTAACCTGCGCTTGGAGGGTGTAGAGCTGCTTCTCCGTGTTCTTCTTGCCCTGCTCCTCTTCCTCCAGCGTCTCCCTCAGGCTGTTCTGTTCATCCTCCATCTGACGCAGACGAGTGGTGAAGGACAGCTTCTGACGCGTTTCCTCCTGGAGCAGCGCCTAGAAAAGAGGACAAAAGGGAGGGAAAGAATGGTTACAGTGTGTGTGTGTGTGTGTGTGTGTGTGGCCATTTCTAAAACAGCACAACATGGGCGTGTGTGACCGTACCTGTACATCCTGCAGTTGAGACTCCACAGTGGAACAGTCTTTAGTTGCCTTGATGGACTTGCCCTCCACCACACTCAACACGCTGTTGACGTTGTCCAGCTCAGACTAGAGACAAGACACAGGAGGAGGATTTAGCCACATCCATCCATTATCCCTAATATACAAACTCACTATCATCCATTATCCCCCTTGCTTTTACACTGCTGCTACTTGCTGTTTATCTATGCAGTCCCCCCTACCAACATGTACAAATTACCTCTACTAACCTGTAGCCCCGCACCCCTGCTATATAGCCTCTATTGTGATTTTATTGTGTACTTTAATTTATTTAGTAAATATTTTCTTAACAATGAAGTTCAAGAAATGGAGTTAAGGGCTCGTAAGTAAGCATTTCACACACTACCGGTTGTAGTCGGTGCATGTGACAAATAAAGTTGTATAACGTTCATCTAGCCATCCACCAACCCAACATAATACTTTGAAATCCCCATTCATCCACCCTCTTACCATTCCCTTTCCCCATCAGCCAAGATCCAGTCCACACCTACCTGCATCTTGGCCACCTTGTCAACCAGCTCCTTCCTTTGCCTCTCGCTCTCAGTGTGTTTGATCTGCAGTTCCTGGACCTGGGACTCAGCCTTCTTCCTGCGCTGCTCTGACTCGCTCTTCCCCTGGTTCAGGGTCTTCAGCTCAATGGCCAGCTCATTATGTTCGCTTTCCATAGCCTGCTTGGCTTTCTCCACTGACGCCTTGTTCTGAACGAGCAGACACATGGGCAGGAGGTTACATAGGCGGTTCTCTACCGAAATACTATAATGTACAGCACGTTTAACTTCAGAGAACACTCATGTTGTACACACACAGATGAAGACTTCAATATGAAATACAAACTATTACAGTAAAATGTTACGGGCTGACCGGTCAACCGTCAGGTAAATATAAAATGAAAATAAAGATTCCACCATTCACACGGTCATGTAGGAGAACCATATGCGCCCCCCAAAAAGACAACTTCCCATAATGCCTACACATGAACAGTATAATTCAGTTTAAGTGAGTTCTCACCCTCTTGGCCTGCTCCAGCTGTTCGTTGAGCTCGTCGAAGGCCTGGTTGTGTTTGTGCCTCATGTCGGCCACCTGCAGCTCGTGCACCTTGGCCTCGTCCTCTAAAACCTTCTTGAGCTGGGTCACCTCAGTCTCACGCTTGGTTCTGAACAGGATGGAGGAGAAAGAGGAGAATAGCACCATAGGTCTTCAAATGGGTAATTGTCTATTACTAAAACTTGACATTTACGCATAGCAAACCACCATCTTGCTGTCCTTCACCAACTGTGTGTGTTACCAATACCTGAGCTCCTGCTGTGTTGCAGTAGAGTCCAGTGTGTCCTCCAGCTCAGTCTTCAGAGCCTCCAGCTCCTCTCCCAGGTCCCTGCGGTGTTTCTCAGCCTTGGCCCTCGCAGCCCTTTCCAGCTCCAGGTCCTCCTGCAGCTCAGAAAGCTGGGCCTCCAGCTCCCGGATCTTCTTCTGGGCTGTGTTCTTGGCCGCGGCCTCCTCCTCTATCCTGGAGGGTATTGGGGAGCGAAGGAGGATGGGGGTCAGAGTGTAAAGCATTGAAATTCAAGTCATACAAGACTATTTTGTAGACTTTGGTTTTACTGTATGGGCTCAATGAGATCCTAACAGCAGATCAAACTCTTTCAATGGAAAGTAAAATCTCGTTCAGGCCAACCAAATATGGGCCGCAATCCAATTGAATGTGGCCTGCGTTTTTCGTCATACACGCAGCCTATAATGAATCATTTTGAAAAATGTCAAAAATACTTTTGATACACAATCAGAAATAGAATTTAGGCCCTTTCTCCAATCATGTGTTTCCCCTTCCCTCACCTGGCCAGAGCAGCCATTAGCTCCTCCTCCTTCTTGGCCAGCTGGGCTCGGAGCTCAGCTATCTGGGCCTGCAGGTCAGCCATCTGGTCATTCAGCTCCGTGGAGTCTCCCTCCAGCTTCCTGCGGTTCTTTTCAAGCTCTTGACGACTCTTCTCCTCCTTCCTCAGCCGATCTGGTGAGGGATGGGAAACCAGGATTGTCCCAATAATTTAAAGTAGTCTGTCCGGGTCTCAGATTGCTCTCACCGGCACTTTTCAGATCAGTACAGACGAAGGATAAGAGACAAGGAAAAGTGGTTCACCTCAAACATAGAATTTATGTCATTGTCGGTCTATGGTCCACCTACCCTCCAGGTCAGTGATCATGGCCTCGTGCTTGTTCTTGAGTTTCTGCAGGCTCTTGGACTTCTCCTCCTCCTCAGTCAGGTTGGTGGTGAACTCTGAGATACGTTCCTCCAACAGCTTCTTCTCCTGCAAAACAAATAACCCCACACACGGTCACACGAACAATCACAGAAGGTTACACAATGTCTGAACCTTAAGAGCACAACCGGATATTACATTCAAAGATAAACACCTAGTCCCTGAATGCCAAACAGTAATTTACTCTTAAAAACTACTGGTCTGTGATTACTTGCTTTAATGCTGGAAAGAATTACTGCCCAAGTGATTATTTTATTCTTCCAGCCATCTGAAAAGTTAAAGCATCAACTTGTACTACAAACCTTATTGAGTTTGTTGTTCTGGTCATCCAGCACCATGACATTCTCCTCGATCTTCTTCAGCTTGGCATCGGTGGTAATCTTCTCCAGCTGCAGCTTCTGCCTGGCTGCCTCCTCCTCATCCAGCTGCTGCTCCAGGTCCTACAGAGAGTGCGAGAGATGGAATGTTTTATTTCAGATGTTTTCACCTCAATTCCTGCCATCACTCTCTTCCTCCCAAAGTTCATTAAGTGCCACACCCTTTGAGGGTGAAATGGAAGGGAAAATGAAAAGTGAAAATTGACAATTTAATAGGAGAAATAAAAGGTAATATCTTACTATTTACATGTGACTGACAGGTTTGGACCACAAGACTTAAAGGGAAAGTTAGTCCACCATAAATATATATATATATTTTTTAAATCTACCGTAATGTTGGTCTGCATCTTCTTCCGCTCGGTCTGTAGCTGGGTGACCCTCTCCTCCTCCTCCTCCACTCTGGACTCCAGATCGTGGAGGATCTCCTCCAGCTCCTGCTTCCTGGTGGCCAGCTTGGAGCGCATCTCCTCCGCCTCGGCACACAGCTCAGTCTCCGCCTGCAGCTGCTCCTGCAGGGCTAGCTTCTCTGCATTCAGCTGGTGGTGGTGGGAATGTGTTAGAAACAGGGCAATGCTGGTTGGTTTATGATACTATGGTGTTAAACAGTATGAAAGTTACTCACTCCATCCAGCGACAATGTATAAGACACTAGGGGTGAGTTCCTGGACATATTAAGCCTTGGACTAAATAGCAAACTCAATGGAGCATCTCAGTTAAACCCTTAGTCCAGGACTAGTCTGTCTGGGAAACCACCCCAATAAGTCATATTGAAACGCACCAATTCATAATCATTCTGAGTGGACCAGTCAAATCAAATTTATTTGTCACATACACATGGTTAGCAGATGTTGTGAGTGTAGCGAAATGCTTGTGCTTCTAGTTCCAACAATGCAGTAATAACCAAAGAGTAATCTAACAATTCCACAAAGTGTAAAGGGATAAAGAATATGTACATAAAGATATGAATGAGTGATGCTACAGAACGGCATAGACAAGATGCAGTAGATGGTATCGAGTACAGTATATACACATATGAGATGAGTAATGTAGGGTAAGTAGTATCGTTTAAAGTGGCTAGTGATATATTTTACATCAATTCCCATTATTAAAGTGGCTGGAGTTGAGTCAGTGCGTTGGCAGCCACTCAATGTTAGTGGTCACTACCTTACATTGGGGCTCAGTCCAATCCATAGAAATAGAATTGCTACCTGTTGCTGCTTGGCCTCGAACTCCTGCAGCTGCTCCTCGGTCTGTTGCTGCCTTGCCTTAGTCTTCTCCAGCTCATCCTCCCTAGCCTGCATCTCCTCCTCCTGCCTGGTCACCTGCAGCAGAGGCTTCACCTGGGGGAGTAGGGGGAAGAGGACGGGGACTCAGGACAATGCAGGTAGCTGAGGAGTAGGGGATGAGGTCTGCAACACTGATATTAGGAGGCTCCCATATTGATTTGCAACAGTGCGTGTACCTTGGTGAAGAGCCTCCACCACTGCCAGTTCCTGAGTTTGAGGTAAGCGGCACAGTTCCTCTGGATCACCTTCATAGCAGTCAGCTGCTGCTGTCTCTTCGTGAAGGCTCTGGAGACAGAAAAAGAGAACCTCAATCAACCTACATGATGTTATTAGAGTATGTGTATGTAGCGCGCTCACACACACCAACTAATACACAGTATAAAACCATAAGCCAAACCTCATAAGTAACCTGCTAGTTACTGCTCTAAATGATGAGTTCCTTACTTGCGGGCCACATATCCACGACACCAGGACTGGAAGCTGATGATGATGTCAGTGATCTTAATGTCCCTCTCCTCCTCCAGGTGGGCCAAGACGCCAGCCCGGAAAAACACCTTACTCTGGCCAATCCGGAACAGGTTGGAATCCAGCTCTAGGGCCTTGATCTGGGAAGAGCAAGGAGAGAGGATGACATTTGGGAATGACATTGGAAGACTGGTGAACGATGGTTTGGTCTGAAGCCTCTTACCATGAGCACACAGGCTTGTTTGCCGTCCATGAATCCCTTGGGAATGGCGCTGGGAGTGAGGATCTCATATCTGGGAAAACAGGAGAAGTTTAAGAAGATTAGACACTGATAAGCAATAACAGGCTAGTCTGCTCAGTGAAGCTGATAAACAGGAAGGAGATGACCACAAAGACATGTTTCCGTGGTTACCTCTGTCTGAACTCCTGGAAGACGATGCGGTTGGGGAAGCCCTGTCGGCAGATACGGATTCCCTCCAGAACTCCATTACACCTCAGCTGGTCCAGAACCAGATGGGGCTCCAGCTTACCAGCCTGACAGTGATGAAGTGAAGTGTCAGGATTTTAAATATTATTTTTATAGTACATGTGCTGAAGCAAAGACCAACTGCCTGTGCCTCATATATTTATTATTTAAGTTTATAGTCAAATCACTCATTGAGCAATGGAAGATTTGATGACTAGACACCATACCTTCTTCTCGTGGTTGGGTATGATGCAGCGGACAAAGTTGGGGTTGGTGTTCCTGAGAGTGGTCATGAGGTTGGACAGCTGCTCCTTGTAGAGCTGGCCCACGGTGCGGAACATGCCCTTACGGATCTTCGTGGCCCCGTGTATCCCCCCGTCAGACATCCCAGCAACTTTGTCCAGGCCCACAATACGGTCCACTGAGAGAGAGCGAGAGAGAAAGGGAGAATGAAAAGGAGGAACAGGATCATAGAGAACACGCAACTCATCTTTCCTGCAGTTATTTTCTTTCACAGTGTACTTCCTCAGTTCAAACACACAGAAAGGTTGCTGCAGTTCTATTGGCCAACACCAATCATGCAGTTCTATGTACCAACAGTAAGTGACACACTATTAGAGTCTACAGCCCAACCCAGTTACTTTCTAGCCCTGTGGAGGCTGCTGAGGGGACGGCTCATAAATGGTTATCATGCATTTGATAACCATCATTATGAGCCGTCCTCCCCTCGAACTCTCGGTATCTCGAGACTTGCCGTCTCTCCAGAGCTCCGAGACAAACTTGTCAGTGGACTGGTTGAGCAGCGAGGCCACGTTGTCATTCAGGGGGTCCATGTTCTTCATCAGCCACTCATCTGCCTTGTAGTCCACCTGGGGGTGGGGAAGAGGAACCATTTTGTGATCACATGGCTGACCTGTCAAGAAGTTGTGGTTTTACCAATTTGCTCGGGTTAAAGATCAATTCTGGCAAAATTCCCTGGTTTTTCAGAAATCCCAGTTGTAGGATCTCTGAAAACTTTCATAAAGTACCAAATTCTGCCACCCAATTAGTGATAGATAAGATTCGCCACGAATGGTAAACTGACTTTTCCAGCGTAGTGGATGATGCAGAAGTCGGCAGAGTCCTTGAGTTTCTTGGGCTTCTGAAACTTGGGGTTGTTGCCCTGCTCCTGAACCACCTTCTCCACAAAGCTCTTGTCCGTGGCCTTGGGGAACCAGCACTCTTCATCCAGCAGAGCCAGCACACCAGGAGGACTGGCCTAGGAACAGAGGGAAAGGTTTGGGGGGGGGGGAGGAAATAAATCAGCTACTTGTGGAGACACTAATTCAGTGCATGTTGGGTTGTGCAGGACATTTAAAAAAATTAAAAAATAAATTAAAAAAAGCCAACTTTAGGGGATATTGACTTGCATTGGTTTTTGGGGAAAATGCTCAAGTTTGCATTTGGTGACAGGAGCCAGGTAAACGAAACCAAAGGATGGATTGCTGTTTATGTGGTCCAAAGACAACGTGTGTAATTTGGAACAGAACAAATCACATAAGCCTCAGGTCCATTTGGGAAGAGGTCGTGGCAATATACTAACATGCTTCTCGATGAGGTCAATGCAGGGCTGCAGGTCCAGGCCGAAGTCGATGAAACTCCACTCGATGCCCTCCCTCTGGTACTCTTCCTGCTCCAGGACGAACATGGTGTGGTTGAACAGCTGCTGAAGCTTCTCGTTGGTGTAGTTGATGCACAGCTGCTCAAATGAGTTCAGCTACATGAGAAAGAGGGGAAAAGACAGAAGGTACACATTCATTAGACAGACCTTTTTGGTGGGAACTCAGAAATGAAAAGTTTAACGAGAGAAAGCAGTAAAGATGTCCACGCACCATCTAAATAGAGATGAAGATACATTTTGAAAACAAATTGACCACTCACACCAAGCCATTGTTTTCTTTTCAATGACCAACAAACCCCTTTCCCACGACCTTCGGCTCACCTCAAAGATCTCAAAGCCAGCGATGTCCAGGATGCCGATGAAGGAGGCTCCCTGTCTCTTGGTTTTGTCCAGGGCCTTGTTGATCCTCATCACCAGCCAGCGGAACATCCTCTCGTAGGAGGCCTTGGCCAGGGCCTCCACCGCAAACTCAGCCTGCTCCTGGGTCTGGGCCTTCTGAACATAGTCCCTGCCCACCTTGATCCTGGGAGACAGGATGGCCCGGGTGAAGTCGGTCACGTTCATGCCCAGCAGGTGGCACACTTTCTGGGCCGCTGAGGGAGAGAGAAAGGGGTGGGTGGTGCTGGATGAATGGATTAGGTAAGGATTGTAGAAGCCATGAAGGAGGGTTGCAGGAGACAAAGTCTAATTAAGAACCCAAGTTGTGGAGTAAAGGGTACACACTTGTTCCAACCCAGCACTAACACCTGATTCAATTATATCAGGGAGCTCTTGATTAGTAGAAACAGGCGAGTTAGTGCTGGACTAATATTTTTCTTTTAATGAACCTAGTACCAGTCCTGGGGGAACACCAGAAATTATTAGTGAAACAGATGTAAAGTACCTGTGTCGTCAGGCATGGAGGCCTGGTCAGAGTTGCGCTCCTTCTTGAAGCTCATGTTCCCCAGCTGGAGAACGGCAGACACAGTTTTCAGAAGACCTGATGGAGAACAAGACCAATTAAATCACAATTTACCAGTTATTTACATAAATTGCATTGATCTGTAAACAGCTACTTGAACACTTTAGTATTACAGGCCAAGAATCAGGCGTGAGTTAGCGTACCTATCCGCTCCTCCTCTGGGATGCTCATGATGTTGAAGGCATCCATGGTCTCTACAAACAGGTCACGGTCCTGCTGACCAGGGATGGTCACGTTCCCGTGGGTCAGGAAGCGGTAGTTGTTGTAGTCCTCCAGACACAGCTCAGCTGGTTAGAGAGACAGAACATATTTATGTCTTATAGTAAAGCTTATAAATGCTTTAGTTATTTAAAGTTAAAGCATTATACCTGCAGGCTTTAAGTAAAGTGTTACTGGATATTATTTTAAATAAAATTAAGACTTTACAGTCTAACCATTATACTTATAATAATGGCTGGCATGTAGCCTAGCGGTTAAGAGCGTTGGCCCAGTAACCGAAAGGTTGTTGGTTCAATGTGTCCTTGATCAAGGAACTTAACCCTAAATTGTTCCTCTAAGTCACTTTGGATAGGAGTTTCTGCTAAAAATAAAAAAAACAGACAAATGTAATAATTTCCCTGCATCCCCCCCCCCCAAAAAATGACATAGGTTAAAGATGAGTTTGTTGCTCACTCACAGCGCATTTTGTCCCCAGCTCCCGTGAGCATGTAATAGAAGACATGGAAGGCCCTTTCATCCTTAGCCTGTCGGATGGCTCTGGACTTCTCCAGCAGATCTGGCAACATGGTTCGTCAAGACAAATAAACCATCATAGACAACCAATATGTTAAAGCGACAATCCTTAGTTGCTACATCAACTTTTGGACGTATAAAACAAATTATATGTACCCATTGATACTTGAATAACTTAAAATGCCTCATGAGCTTAGCCATACAGTGTTTAACATTTACATTTGTTTACAAACATTGGAGTCAAACTAGCTTATATTTTGGGTTCTGAGACATGGCTAAAACTAAAAACGTTGCCATCCTGGATGGGCAGTCCTTGCATCCATCGCTCTGGCCATGAATTTGTGTGTGTTTATTTATCCAGGCCCATCCCTCAGCTTTTTCAACTAATTATTATAGCTTGAAGGCATATACATACACTTCTAGTACTATGAAGACGCATTGATTGAAAGGATACAAGTTTCAATGTTGGCTCCCACAATGTATCCATTGACGTCAAAGTTGATCCGGATGAACTTCCCCTAGAAAGAGCGAGAGAAAACAAGGTGGTGGTGTCACTGGATCTAGTTACAGTCAATACTGGTCTCTTGTCATTAACACAATTGCGAAGACATAAATAAAATGTTTTTAAAAGTGCTTACGAATCTGGAGGAGTTGTCATTCTTGACCGTCTTGCCGTTTCCAAAGGCCTCTAGGATGGGGTTAGCCTGCAGAAGTTGTTTCTCTAGCTCCCCCTGGTGACAAATCATATACATGCAGTATATTCACTTACAAATATACTCACACACACACACACACACACACACATAGCAAATGTTATCATTATGGCAGACGGAAGGCAGGACGACTCAACATGAGCATTCATGCAGTAAGATGCTGCAACTACTTAATTCATTGCTGCAAGCGTTGCATTTAATCTTTGCGTAAAGCATTGGGAGCACCCGATTGACTCCATGTGTTAGTCGTGGAACTGCAGCCATGTTATGCACATGCGTACACTAGTAGCCAGTTTATTTAGGTACACCCATCTAGTACCAGGTTGGACCCCTTTGCCTCCGGAACATCCTGAATTCTTCGGGGCATGGATTCTACAAGGTGTGATGTTCAAATGTTGCTCAATTACTATCAAGGCACCTAACGTGTGCTAAGAACCTTCCCCACACCATTCTACCGCCAGTCTGTACTGTTGACACCAGGCAGGATGGGGCCATCGGCTCATGCTTCCCGCGCCAAATCCGGATTCTGCCATCAGCATGACGCAACAGGAATCGGGATTCATTGGACCAGGCAATGTTTTCCCACGTGATTGCGTGCCACTGATGGGAGTGGAACTGTGTGGTCGTCTGCTGCAATAGCCCACCCACAAGGATAGATGAGTTGTGCATTCTGAAATGCCATTCTGCGCCATTATTTGCCCATTCTTGCCATTCACCTTCGACCTCTCTCATTAACAAGCTGTTTTCACCCACAGGACGGCCGCTATCTGGATGTTTTTAGTTCGTCACGCCATTTTCTGTAAACCCTGAGTGAAAAGCCCAGACGTTTGAGATACTGGAACCGGGGCACTTGGCACTGACAATCATACCACACTCAAGTCACTTAGGTCACTTGTTTTACCCAGTCTAGCATTCAATCAAAAAGTAAATGAATGCCTCGATGCCAGTCTGCCTGCTTCCTAAAGCAAGAAACGGCCTGGTGACTCAATGTCTGTAGGAGCAAGCGATTTTCGTGAACAGGGTGGTGTACCAAAAACTGGCCACCGAGTGTATATTGCCTTATATAAGTGTTCATCATAGACATATGTAAATTAGCAGGTGTGCATGGCTGTAAGCAGTAAACAGCAGGATATGCTACCATTATGATACAAACCAAGAAAGTATGACCCCAGGGAAGCTATAATTTCCTAATAAACCCCCACATTCATGTTAAATGTTCTACATTGTGACACCAGACCGGTTGCCCAAGTACAAGCAGCACACACTCCTGTCCACAAGACGAAAACAAAAGATAAGCCCTTAAAAATGATGCGAGAGAATTCAAGACCGTCGCTGAGATCCCAAGACAGCACACAGGCGTGTAAGACCAAAAACATAAAATCAACTTTTGTTGATGACCCCCTGTTTTAAGACCAACCAGATGAGGTGGATAAAGGCCAGACAAACATGATATTGGGTCAGCCATTTACTACTAGTGGCCTGACTCATAAGCACTTCACTGATGGCTACACTCAGCTTAAAATTTGATTCTAGGGCTGCGTTTACACAGCGGACAATTCTGATCTGACCCAACATCTCAGATCCGATTGGTCTTTTGAACAATTAGTGAGAAGGAAAAGAAATGCAGATCAGAATTGGGCAACCTGTGTAAACAGTCCGAAGCATTGTTACTTGATCTGCTTTACTATGCAGTCATTTGAAATACCATGCAGTACTCCTTCAGGCCTAAAATCGCTAAAGGTGTTAGTTAGGCTTACAACATAATGCGAGGATCCTTCACCACACCTCAAATACATCATTTCACCTGTACATTACACCAGCACACAGCCTGCAGTTAGTAGAACATGCATGTACATGAAGGGAAACCGCGCTGGCGAGCGGGAGAGATGGCCATTAACTCACATGTGCTAACGCTGCACCCTAGAGATGGGAACGATGGGTGGAGAGAGAGAAAGAGAGCGAGAGTTTAACATATACTTGCCATACAGTTCGAAAACAAACCGTCACCCAACTGAAAAGGGACTAATGACTCCATGTCAATGGATTGTTGAATACAAATCCCCCAGTCAGCAAATGGGCCCCTACTCATAAAGAGAGTTCTGATCAAGGATCAGGTCACCCCGTTCATGTAATTTCACTCATATAGAGAGCTAAAAATGCAAAAACTGGTCCTAAATCAGCACTCCCTCAGGCACTTTATGAATACGGGCCCTGGTGACTGCAGGGAGGAGAGGCAGGCAGGTCCGGGCCTGAAACAGCAATGTTAGGAATACGGAACTACCCCGACTCAGAGAATAAGTACAGGGGGGGAGAACATGAGCAGCAGAAGAGGACAACTGCAGAGGACAGAGAATGGAGGTGTAGGGAGAAGGGGAGTGAGGTTGGTACTGACCTGGTCTTTCTTCGACTTAAAGGAAGAGGCAACGTGTGCCAGATACTGGATCACTTTCTTGGTGTTCTCAGTCTTCCCAGCTCCTGATTCTCCTCTGTAGAAAAGAGAGAAAAAGGGGGAGGGCGAGATTACAGGAGTTACTGATTGAAGACGAGAACAGACGGCAAAAAAACATTGCATAGGAGCTAGACAACACACACAAATAAACCACGGGGAAGATTGAGCGGAGACAAAGCTTACGTGCAGAGGATGGACTGATCTTCACGATCTGAAATAGAAGACAGAAAATACATGTGAGTGTGTGTGTGTGTGTGTGGGGGGGCACAGGTGTGTGTGTCATCACATTCTCTCACCCTGCATCATACTCCTGTAAGCGGTGTCTGTGATGGCGTAGATGTGAGGGGGCATCTCGTGTCTCTTTTTGCCCTTGTACATCTCTATGATGTTCTCTGAGTAGATGGGCAGGTACTTGTAGGGGTTTATCACCACACAGAAGAGGCCAGAGTACGTCTGAAAGATACAAAGGACTCAGCACACAGGCAATAGTAACCATCTGTACCAAGATTCTGACCCGAATGTCTCACAATATGGCAAAAGACTAACGTGAATAATATGCTGTTACAAAATCACTCGTTGTCCAGAGGGCTGTGTATTTATCAGAAATGTACATTTCTCTGGACAAGAATTTTACTGCATACATGTGTTATTTTAAACGCATGTACACATGCATATGCGTATTTATGTAAATCTGTGCATATGAAGCATGCAAAACAACTCACGTAGATGAGGCCAGAGTAGTAGCGGTCCTTGAGGTTGTGCAGCACCGAGGCCTCGTTCAAACACGTGAGCTCGGCCATGTCCTCCACCTTACTGAACTTGGGAGGATTCATCTTCTGGATATCGTCCTTGTTCACCGTCACCTTCTTGCCTGTGTCGGCTAGCTCCACCACACACTCCTCTCCCTTCTCTTCCTTGACGGAGCCGGCCACGAACCCCAGCGTCTCCGAAGGGATCCATACGAGCTTCTTGGTGGCCCAGTCGGCCTGGTCTAGGGGGTTGGCGACCTTCCCACCATCTCTGTAGAGGAACTTGTCCGCTTCCGACATGGCGGCTGTAGGACGAAGACAATAACAACGGTAAGACCACACCAGGAGGTAGGCTGGAGAAAAGGAACGTGAGCCAGAACAGTGGCTGTAGAGTAGAGAGGAAAAAGACGAGTCATGGAAACACGCGGTGAAAAAGAGACTATCATGGTTTGAGCCAGGAATTTGTCCTGAACTCATGACCGGCCCTATACAGTTCAGCTTCTCCCTGTACAATAATTTATTTGATTCTGATAATAATTTATTTGCTTCTGTAGGATGGATAGGGAGTCCAGAGAAAAATGCAGAGCTAATTAAAACGTTTACGGCCCAGCAAAACTATTTTGGTCGAAATGCCTTACTTTAAAATGAGGGGCACTCAACAGTATGCAGGTGCAGTTCGGGCCGTTGCAAAATTACTGAAGGTAGAGTTCCTTGGATCTAATAACTTCGAAACAAAGTTTGAGTGAAATGTTTAAGCGTATAATTCACTCAACCCATTAAGGTTCAGGTCATATACACAACATGCGATTCCCATTTGCTGAAAATGCATTGCTATGCGTGAAGTAAACCTGCGTTACATGAAACGTGCTTCTCTGGAATATTTGCCTTATCTGCCATGTACGAGAGGAGGCGCACACACCCCCCCCACCGGCACACGCCCACACACGGCTGCAAGCTAGAGGTTGTACTATGAGGATGTATTACGAGGATGATCCTCTGTAAGCTCGGTAGATTTTCTCATGAGACGTAAGAGGCGTTATGGACTGACTTTGCCAAGCATAAACTGGATCAGACTAAATAGGTTGTGACAATCAGGAATTGTGCATGCACACGTCATTGGATTCCCACAAACACAGTGAGAGAGACACCTTCCTATTGTGACCTTTGGCCTTTACAAGCTGGTCTTTCGCACTCCTGCTGCCCTCTACAAGAGGAGACAACTTCTGGGCATTGACCTGGTGCTCCCTACATACACGGTCACTTGTCTCTCCCTCCACTGTGCCATACGTGCATTTTAACCTCCCCCTTTCGTTTACCTGACCATCCCATCTTCCAACCAGGGTCACATTCTCATTCTGATATTTCTTCCTTAACCAAAACAGAACACTCCCACTATTGCTTGATGCCCAATGAAGCTGACAATGTCTTAAAATGGACACCGGACAGTTGAGTACTTTAACACCACATAGCTTTCCCAGTATCATGTTCATCACCAAAACAGAAGAAAATGGAATGAAACATGAAGGGAGTACCTGAACTTTGTCTAATTAAAAACGCTTGTTTTTTTTTGTTTGTTTTGTTGCTAAAATGTTTTGCTACGGTGTGCCATAATGAATGCACCCCAGCTGTCACGTTATTACATAACATTGTCTTAAGGACAAGTAAATAGCGGTGGACTAATCAGAGGAAGACAAATGAGGACTTCCTTTGAAGGGGAACAGAATACAGGACAGCCAGTGAGGAATGTCTGGAGCAAGTTTAGACAGACATTTCATTATACGCATCCACACACAGACCACACCCTTAAGAACAGACGCCATGTCTGAGAAAAGTCACTCTTCAGGTTAAATTGACAACGACAGATCCACAACCTAATACTTCACCCTTCTATCACAGGGCCTGAATTCATAAAGCGTCTCAGAGTAGCCCCATTGCTGATCTAGGATAAGGTTCCACCTGTCCTAAATCTTTTCATTATGATCCAAAAGGCTGATCCTAGATCAGAACTCCTAGTCTGAGGCGCTTTATGAAAACAGGCCCAGGTATTCTAGGTCAATTTCTATTTCCATCTGCTTGCGTCTCTAGCCATGACCCTTTCAAGGGTGCGTGCGCATGCTCATGAGCCTCAGGCTACAAGTACGGACTACAACGCCCAGTCGTAACCAGTTTTTCCTCCATGGTAACATTCATTCCATTCCAGGTCAGATCAATATCGTCAGGATTACATCATCTGTACAGGGTTGCCTTGTCCACCATTAGAATTCTAAACCTCTTAGGCTGCATTTACACAGGGAGCATAATTCAGATCACCAATTTGTCTTTTGCCCAATTTGATCTGATGCAAAAAGATCTTAGGTGACAGTTCAAAAGAACAATAAGTGGGAAAAAATATCAGAATTGGGCTGCCTGTGTAAACGCTGCCTTATACGGTTTGATCGCTAATGAGGCTGTGTCCAGATCTATCAGCATATATTGCAAGGTTCTCTCCCACTTCCCTGCAAAACATCACCACGTGTTGATTATGTCAGCCAGTGCCCGAGGTGGTGACACTAAACAGTGAGTCTCTTACCCCTGTCCCCCCCTATCAGGGAGAAAGTGTGAAATAACAGGGACCAAGAGAAAAGGGGGGATAGAGGGATGAGAGCAAGGGACAGAGCGATAACATCCAGGTGTCTAAGTTCATTATGGGCTCAGACTGATGCTCTGATTAAAGACAGTGGGGGAGGAGGAGGATCACCTCAAGGATCTGTGTCCATGCTGTTGGCTGTCCACTACATGTGCCAGCAGGAGTGGACTACTAAACCAGAGTAAACCAGTGTGAGTACACAGCTTAAAATCAGGACTAACTGTTCCCACTCATAATGACCCACGCATGCTAGCCTGATCCAAGATCTGTTTGTGCCGTCTCGCCAACTCCTTGTCACTCAGACCAAATGTGACATTGAGTGACAAGTTGGCACAAAAATCTGGGATCAGGCTAATCTCAAGCACGTAAGCCCCATCTGAAACATAGGAGGAATGGGTTCTCATGGGAGACATGAAGAAATGCAGACAAGACGACCATGAGAATGTGACACTTCCACACGAATGTGGGTTTTCAGCAACCAAGTGCTAACTGTGGGCCAACTTCCACAGGAAGTTGCGTGATATGGTGTTGCAGTGTTGACACATACATTTCCTGAGGGTCTTATTGCCTAACATCAGTCTAAAAAGGACACTAATGACATCTACAATTGATGGTACCCATTGTCACACAGTGTTAGAGGATCAGAGAGTAAGCCCGTACAGTGGGCTGTGACTGCCAAGGATTTCCTAGTCACCTTTCAACTCATGACTGGCCTGCCAACTCAAATGACGTGTCAATTAAAGGGCACTTACACCACTTTTCAACCTAATTTCCATTGTCTCCAGCACAATACCAGTGTAGGTCTACATATGTGAAAAAGGTACAAATATAAAGTTTAAAAGTTGCTGAAGCTAATGAAT
Organism: Oncorhynchus tshawytscha; assembly: GCF_018296145.1. Taxonomy (NCBI): domain Eukaryota; kingdom Metazoa; phylum Chordata; class Actinopteri; order Salmoniformes; family Salmonidae; genus Oncorhynchus; species Oncorhynchus tshawytscha. The sequence continues at coordinate 12,499,344 of NC_056460.1, forward strand.
GAGGTTGAAAAGTGGCGGAATTGCCCCTTAGACAACTCCTTATCCATTCACTCGAGGGACCCCAGCATGGTCCTTCTTGCAGTTGCCCCATTAGATTGCCGTGCATTGGGTCCAGATCTGGATTTAAAAAGTACTTGAAAAGAGAAGGTAAGAAAATGCTAGCTAGTCCTATAAACCAGTGGGGGGATTTGCTGGCCCGGTAGCCAATGCTTTGCGGCCTGACGGCTGCTATAAATCCTGTAAGGCAACTCATCCAACTCTGCTACCAGCCAGTATCATTTACCTAGGTTATGCTGTCATTGTGTCAAAACTGTAACACAGCATAATAAAGTCCTACAGTTCAAGCTGCCGCAGATGGCGGTGGCATGTGTCTGTCTGTTAAAAGGGTAGGGGAAGCCAAGCTAAAGACTGGATTGAATGGATGCCAAGACGACAAGTGTGTAGAGGTGTTGAAACTTGATGCTGAGGACAGCAGGGCAGGTCTGTCCAGAGATGGACATTGGCTAGTGGTTTTAAACAGTATTTGAACGATTTCAAAATGCTATCTGGGCCTAATTGCATGGCACACTGGAACGGTCCCAACTGTGCAATCACCACCCATCTGGCACTCCAGGTAGGCCTAATGCACCCCTACTTAAAATATTGTCTCTTGGGTAGATGTAACATAGTAAAATGTAATTTCGGGATAGTCCAATTAGTATGATATGTAACATCTCAAATGGTTTGCATTAGAGGTCGACCGATTAATCGGAATGGCCAATTAATTAGGGCCGATTTCAAGCTTTTATAACAATCGAAAATCGGTATTTTTGGGCACAGATTTGTTTTTTATACCTTTATTTAACTAGGCAAGTCAGTTAAGAACACATTCTTATTTTCAATGACGGCCTAGGAAGTGGGTTAACTGCCTTGTTATGGTGCAGAACGACAGATTTTACAGTTAACTAGTCCAATGCTATAACCACCTGCCTCTCGTTGCACTCCACAAGGAGACTGCCTGTTACCTTGGCTTCTACTGCATTCACGTAAGTTGCTAGCTAGCATTAAACTTCTAATAAATAAAAAAAATCAATCATAATCACTAGTTTTAACTACGCATGGTTGATGATATTACTAGTTTATCTAGTGTCCTGCGTTGCATATAATCGATGCAACGCTGGGAGAAGATTTAACAAAAGCGCATTTGCGAAAAAAAAAAACACAATTGTTGGACTGTACCTAACCATAAACACCAATGCCTTTCTTAAAATCAAATCAATACACAGAAGTACATATTTTTAAACCTGCATATTTAGCTAAAAGAAATCCAGGTTAGCAGGCAATATTAACCAGGTGAAATTGTGTCACTTCTCTTGCGTTCATTGCACGCAGAGTCAGGGTATATGCAACAGTTTGGGCAGTCTGGCTCATTGTGGACTAATTTTCCAGAATTTTATGTAATTACAACATAACATTGAAGGTTGTGCAATGTAACAAGAATATTTAGACTTAGGGATGCCACCTGTTAGATAAAATACCGAACTGTTAAGTATTTCACTGAAATAAACATTTTGTTTTCGAAATTATAGTTTCCCGATTTGACCATATTAATGACCAAAGGCTTGTATTTCTGTGTGTTATTGTACTAAAATTAAGTCTATGATTTGATAGAGCAGTCTGACTGAGCGATGGTAGGCAGCAGCAGGCTCATAAGCATTCATTCAAACAGCACTTTCGTGCGTTTCGCCAGCAGCTCTTCACAAGCACAGCGCTGTTTATGACTTCAAGCCTATCAGCCTAATGGCTGGTGTAACTGATGTGAAATGGCTAGCTAGTTAGCGGGGTGCACGCTAATAGCGTTTCAAACATCACTCGCTCTGAGACTGAGTAGTTATTCCCCTTGCTCTGCAAGGGCTGCAGCTTTTGTGGGGCGATGGGTAACACTGCTTTGAGTGTGGCTGTTGTCGTTGTGTTCCTGGATCGAACCCAGGTAGGGGCGAGGAGAGGGACAGAAGCTATACTGTTACACTGGCAATACTATTGTGCCTTTAAGAACATCCAAGAGTCAAAAGGTATATGAAATACAAATGGTAGAGAGAAATAGTCCTATAAATACTATATTGCCTACAACCTCTTACCTTGGAATATTAAAGTCTCATGTTAAAAGGAACCACCAACTTTCATATGTTCTCATGTTCTGAGCAAGGAACTCAAACGTTAGCTTTTTTACATGGCACATATTGCACTTTTACTTCTAACACTTTGTTTTGCATTATTTAAACCAAATTGAACATGTTTCATGATTTATTTGAGGCGAAATAGATTATTGATGTATAATATTAAGTTGAACTAAGTGTTCAATCAGTATTGTTGTAATTGTCATTATTACAAATAAATAGTCCGATTAATCAGTATTGGCTTTTTTGGGTCCTCCAATAATCGGTATCGAAAAATCATAATCGGTCGACCTCTAGTATGTATCCATTTCATATGTTATGTTACGAATTCCAATTTGTCGTCAGCAACATTAGCTAGGTGGCTAACGTCAGCTGGGGTTAAGGTTAGCCAACATGCCAAGTAGTTGCAGAGTAGTCGGAAAGTTGCTTAAAACGCTGAAGCTGTCCGTGATGAGATTTGAACACAACCGTTGGGTTGCTAGACATTCGCTTTATACGCACGGCCGCCCAACCACCCTACTTTATTTTTTTGCCTTAAGTAACCTTCCGTCATACACAACTATAACATATCATACTAATTTGAGTGCCACAGATTTACATGTACTATGTTACGTGTAGTCTGAGACCTGGCTGTCTCTTCTCATCTAGTTAATGCCAGACACTCCTAGTACCTGCATTAACACCTTTAGTATCTAGGGAAAAAGTAGGTTGGGTAAGTAACTAAGCAAGATTGTTGATGTGATTGCATAACAGATATGCATGTACTAATCATATAAATCTATTTTAAGGTGTGTATGGTCTAGTCCTCAAGGAAGGACTAGATTCCTACCAGAAATATTGCATTCTGCTACATAGCTCAGACAGCCAAGTGGCCTGAACTGAATACAGGTTTGGCTCAAAACAAAACTCAAAACACGAGATCCAGTATTTCAGGTGGCAAAACCATTTGAATGTGAGTGTGCAAATTGTGTATCCTTAGGGCAGATCCATAACAGGGCCTGCATATATTTTGTGCTCCCACCAACCCAAGGTCTCAAATTCCAACTTCAAACCAAGACAAGCAAACATAGTATAAATTGGCAGTGTTGGAGAGAATTGAACTCAATTTAGTCCAATAGTAATTTAAATATGCGTTTATTAGGCAAAAGTATATTTTCCAACTTCAGACCTGTCTAATTCTCACTTAGGCAAAAATATAAAAAAATCCCCCCCCGCCCCCAAAAAAAATCTGAAATGTCAAGACTACGAATTGTAGTTAGAGTGAATTTCGGGTAGCTTTAGTGTAGCTCGCCGTCTTTCAGTGCGAAACGATTGGTAGCTTAGTAAACCGTTTTCAGAGTAGCTTCCGCAAAACAGTAAATGTGTCAACGTAAAAAGTGCACTACTACAGGGTCGGTGGCTGTGGTTTGGAATATACAACAAGTTTGGGCAGCAGAGCATAGGATGGTACACTGGCTGGGTGTTGTCCTTGTTAATTACTTGTCATGACATGGGGAAATAGTCATAGTTTGTACAGGTAGCCTTGCAGATTCTGCCACCCAGGTTAGCTTTACTCAAACTGTGTCACCGTGCAAGCTTGACAGGACTAATGTGAAATGACTAGAGAGAGTACCAATATTAAGGCCCATCAACTAGCAATGTAGTTTTCAATCTGTCCTAGTGTCCCTTCTTTACTACCAGCGACCACGTTCACACCGGAAGCAGTGACGACGGATATTTAAAAGGATACCTTGACGTCGAGTAGTACGGTTGCTGCTTGACGCCTCACCTTTCGATCTACATTCGCAATAAAAACGACGAGGCGCACATGAACGCAGAACGAATAAAAATAACCTACTTGTCTGTCGTCGCTAGTAAAGCTTCCCGCAACAGACTTCGAAGTAAGCACCAACATATTCCAAGTAGATCTCATTCCACGAGGATTACAGAGGGATCGACAGATAGGTAACCTTGATACAAAATAAAAACGTACCTTCTGCTCGGTTGTCGGCACTGCGGAGTGAATTCGGTTGCTCTATCGGTTTCCGTGTATGTAAAGGCAACTCCTTCCACGCGACACCAAACTCCAAAAACCGTACTGCAGATGCTTCCCTTCTCAATTATCTCCCTTTCTGTTGTCTCTGCGCCGGGCGTGGCTGAAATAGGGTGGACATATCGAAACTATGATCCGCCCACTTTATCATTCACAGGTGAGAAGGGTCTGACTGCGACCCGCGTCCACGACAAGACTCGGTAAGAAACGCCCAGGGAACCCCCGCCGCCTCTTGTATTGGCTCTTGGCTACTTACATTTGAGTCATTTAGCAGATGCACTTATCCAGAGTGATTTACATGAGTAATTAGGGTTAACTGCCTTGCTCAAGTGCACATCGATAGATTGTTCACCTAGTCAGGTCAGGGATTCGAACCATCGACCTTTTGGTTACTAGCCCAACACTCTTAACTGCTAGGTTACCTGCTGCACTTGTTGCACTTTGTAGCATTTGAGCAAAGCCTAACCCTTTTTCCTAACCATAACCTCATTCTCCTATCCCGCTTAGTTCTCCAACCTGACACATGAATTATCTTAACCTGCTATTTTAATTATCCTAACCTGCTACATTAGTTCTCCTAACCTTCTACTTTAGTTGTCCTAACCTGCTATTTTAGTTCTAACCTCCTTTAATAATGATCCTAACCTGCTAGAACAAGGAAGTAGCCAGGAGCCAATAGAAGAGGTGACAGGGCTTCCCTGGGTGTTTCAAACCGGTGCAGTTCAGAGGATGCGGGTCGCAGTCAGACCATATTGTAGATAGGTATTTGCGCCGCCCCCTCCATGTATCAACCAACATCATAATAATGTGGTAGGAGAAATAGGGGGGATTTGGAGGGATGATCATGCATATCTATCCGGTTGTTTTGGTGAATTATCACTTTTGTCAATTCCAAAGAATAAACTACCAATACTTTAGCACCATAGTCAAATATCTAACACTTATCTTCAGCGGCAGACCTCACCCAGGCCAATAAATATTGCTGTTAACAGATCTGCTTGTTACGTAACCATAATGGATGGTAAGGCTTGGGAAGGAGAGAGGAAGGGGTGTTGTGACAGAAGGTGAGCATCTGATCTGAGAGAGGAGAGTATGTGTGGAGAAATGCAGGAGTCTTGACTGTACCTGCCGTTCCTGTGATTTTCTGCCCCAGGTCTCAGAAGGCTTGGGGGCTGGAGGGGGGACAGGTGGGGGAGACAGTAGAAGTTTTGAGACCTTTAGTTGTTGGGAAGAGGGGTGTAGAAAGGTCTGATCTGCAGCCACTCTGAACATGGCCACGGTGGGTTGGTGTCACGAAAGATGCTACAACAGCATCATTAGTGTATTTCTTCATCAATGTGATTGAAAACCTCACCATACAGGGTACACCTTTGCTTATTTTTTATCATGTATTAAAAACTAGGTAAACATTTGCGTGCATTTGTCACACCCTGGCCAAGACATGCTGTGACAACTCAATTCAGTACAATAGTCACTTTACCACTACCTACATGTACAAATTACCTTGATTAACCTGTACCCCCGCACATTGACTCAGTACCCCCTGTCTACAGCCTCTTATTTCAGTGTTATTTTAATTTTAATTTCTTTAGTAACTAATTTCTTAACTCTTTCTTGAACTGCATTGTTGGTTAAGGGCTTGTAAGTAAGCATTTCACAGTAACTTCTACACATGTTGTATTTGGCGCGTGTGACAAATCAAATTTGATCTACACACCCTAGGTTTACACCAAGCGCATAGGGGCCACTGAATAACTCATAGCACAGACCACACCGGTTGTTTTAGAATGGGCTTGAGTGGCAGTACATGGAATGAAAGTCTGAGACAGGTCACAGTTCATTTCTCACTCCCAATTTCAGCTTCCCTAAACCAAGTTAACTCTACCCAGAGAGGAAGAGACAAAGAGAGAGGGTTTAAACTCCCGTCAAACTCGGTCCACAATAAGCAGACCACCTGCCTTCCCGCTTTTTGGACGACTCCCATTGTCAGCCCAGAGACAAGATCATCTTGTCATATATACAGTATTGCTGCTCTACCTTAGCAACAAAATTAAGAGAGGATATAACACAAAACAACCAAATCAAACAAAAACAGGTTTGTGTGCAGGGAATGCATTTCATCTTTAACTCAGATCATCATTCCTCAAATCACACTTCTCTTTGCAAAACCAAGGCTTCAAAGGCACTCTGCCAGAACCTTCACTAACCGTCGCTTCCCCCTAAGTAGCCACACCTCAAACAAACTGAACAAGCGTTATGAAGAGACAGGGGAAAACCAGTCAGTCAATCACATGTTTCAACGAATCAGTTAACAAAGACTCAATTAGGAGCACCTGGGCCAGTGCATGCACAGTAATAATAGGGCATTCGTCACACTGGTGACCACTTTTCGTCCAGTCATGAGAGAAGAACTAACGTCAAAGGCAGTGGTTTCCACTAACTTGGTAGTTTGACCAATCACATCACATCAGATATTTTTCAGATCATCAATCAGATTTGGGCTGCCTGTGTAAACACAGGCAATGCCAGAGAGCCAGGTAAGATGATATGATGTGCCTCAAAAACCGATCAGGTTAAAAAGCACACAAACCATTCAGCAGGTAAGAGTATGACAACTACCCCCAGGCATGATTCACTAATCCCCAAACAAACATGTACTAATCTGTTTCAACCATTCAGAAGGAGATACTATCTTCCACTTTCTCAGTTCCCACAATGTAGGTGTTTTCGTGACTTCTCTACCTAATATGGTTAGAGGGCCAGAGAACGAGTGAGAAAGAGAGCGGTAGGGAGGTGTGGTTCATTGTTTGTTCTGTGGTGTCAAGTTACTTTTACAACCCTGTTATTACCCCATCCCCCTCTCCTCTCCTTCAATCAGCCTGGCATCAAAGATGAACAGATAAGCTACAGAGGGCAGGTGTGTTGCAACTAAAGTGAAAGAGAACTGGAGAAGGGTAGAGGGCAGTGCGAACGGCCCAGTACATTACCGGAGCGCCAAGTCTAGGTCCAAGAGGCTTCTAAACAGCTTCTAACCCCAATCCATAAGACTCCTGAACTTCTAGTCAAATGGCTACCCAGACTATTTGCGGTGCCCCCCGCTACTCTCTGTTGTCATTTATGCATAGTCACTTTAATAACTCTACCTACATGTACATACTACCTCAACCGGTGCCCCCGCACATTGACTCTGTACTGGTACCCCCGCACATTGACTCTGTACTGGTACCCCTGAATATTGACTCTGTACTGTGCCTGTACTGGTACCCCCTGAATATTGACTCTGTACTGGTACCCCCGCACATTGACTCTGTACTGTACTGGTACCCCCCCTGAATATTGACTCTGTACTGGTACCCCCTGAATATTGACTCTGTACTGGTACCCCCCGCACATTGACTCTGTACTGGTACCCCCTGAATATAGCCTCGCTATTGTTATTTTACTGCCGCTTTTTAATTACTTGTTACTTTTCTCTCTTATTCTTATCCATATATTTTTTTAAACTGCATTGTTGGTTAGGGGCTCGTAAGTAAGCATTCCACTGCAAGGTCTACTGCACCGGTTGTATTCGGTGCATGTGACTAATACAATTTGATTTGAAAGAGTCACCAGCCACCACTGACACATGAACATATGGTATATACTTATTACATATGGTATCTGCAGTTTAGTTCAACTGCAGGGGAGAGATATTATGCAGGTAGATTACCTGAGATTAACACCAGTCATCTTGATAACACCAACCAGATTTACAGGTTAAATGTAAGGAGGAATTTGTCTGTCATACAGTAGTTCACTTCACAGTATTATTTGGGTGTGTGTGTGTGTGTCACTTCACTCTTAATATCCTGTTAGTCAATTTTGTACGACCACAGTGCATGGTTTGATGTAACATCCTGTCATCAGCTTCTGGACAACATAGGACAAAACAGGTTAGAAAGTGTCATGGGACTGTTCACGTTAGTGGCTTTAACATCCCATGTAGAGGTATTAGTGCAGTGGGACTACACATAACAATGCAATGAAATCCTCCAGAGAGAAGATCATGCTATATCACTTTCACAAGCATCCAAAGACTGTTATTGGAAGGAATGTCCAGTCATGTAATGTGGTTGAGTGATTTCACTGAGGGGGAACTGCAGACGCTGCACCCAGGGATGTGGAGCTGGGGTGGAGTGAGAGGGTGCATGGATAATTTGGAAGCCGCTTCTGGACGTGTTTCTGCACATCCTCCTCTGCTGTGTAGAGAGAGAGAGAGAGGGAGGTGTGGCGCTGGCAAACTATGATGATTCAGTAGAGTAGTGTTGGGGTTCTCATCACGTTGAATGAACAGGGCTCCCTCCTGTGGACAACTTCAGAAACTACAGGTACAGTAAAAGTAAAGTTACAGGAGAAATCCTCTCCACTACCTGTTATAAAATAAAAACAAATGTTTGCATTATAATTTAGATTTATTATTCAGTATGCATTTTAACATTTCTTTAAATTGAAATGACATCCCATACCATCCTGTCTCCATAGGGCATCTTAAGGAAGATGCAAATAAAAACAAACCTCCTTTCCAACCAAGGAATTATTCTTTATATTCATCAGTGCAAAATAGCAAAACCCAAGCTAATAAGAAAGGACAGTACAGTTCATTATTCATGTCCGTAATTAGAATTTTCCATTAGGATTTTTTGTTCAGTGATAAAAAAAAGGCTTTAAAAAAAGCCAGTGGTAAAGCAAAACAAATAAATACAACTAAATTGGCAACAAACAAAAAACATTCAGTGCACATTTGAATGGATTTAGGAAGGACTTCTCAGGCGAAAAGAGTCCCAAGTTTTGCAGCAGAAAAACAGACATAAATATGTATATAATAAATCATTTCTATGAGTTAACAGGTGTAAAGTATGTATCATGTGTATATATAGTTATTACTAAGATTAGACTGAATTATTCTGTGACCATTTGAGGGCAGGGGTGTCAAACTCAATTCATGGAGGGCCTAGTTTCTGCAGGTTTTTGGTTTTTCCTTTCAATTAAGACCTAGACAACCAAGGTGAAGGGAGTTCTTTACTAATTAGTGACCTTAATTCATCAAGTAAAAGGAAGGAGCGAAAACCCACAGACACTTGGCCTTCGTGGAATGAGTTTGACACTTGTTGGTTAGGGAGTACACAGGACCCCATGCAAGCATTAGGCAAGTAGGGAGAGGCGGGGGGTTTCTATACTAAAAGGTCCATTGGCAAAGTCTCCCCTCCATCATTTTTAAACGGTTAAATTCAGGTTGAAAAGGCATTGTTATTCTCTGCTTGAAACAAGCAGCATACAGTAGTAGCAAGCATGGTGGAAACCATTGACACACACCTCTCCTCTACACATTTTCACTTCCCTACTTCAACATCCAATAATGTACACTGAACAAAAATATAAAATGCAACATGTAAAGTGTTGGTCCCATGTTTCATGAGCTGAAATAAAAGATCCCAGACATTCTTAATACGCACAAAAAGCCTCTCCAATTTTGTGCAAAAATTGGTTTAAAATCTCTTTTAGTGAGCATTTCTCCTTTGCCAAGATAAACCATCCACCTGATAGGTGTGGCATATCAAGAAGCTGATTAAAAAGCATGATCTTACACAGGTGCACCTTGTGCGGGGGACAATAAAAGGCCAGTAAAATGTGCAGTTTTATTACAAAACACAATGCCACAGATGTCTCACGTTTTGAGGGTGTGTCCAATTGGCATGCTGACTGCAGGAATGTCCACCAGAGCTGTTGCCAGATCATTTAAAATGTCAATTTCTGTACCATAAGCCGCCACCAATGTTTTTGTGAATTTGGCAGTACGTCCAACCGGCCTCACAACCGCAGACCACGCCAGTCAAGGGCCTGAACATCCGGCTTCTTCATCTGCGGGACCGTCTGAAACCAGACACCCTGACAGTTGGTGAAACTGAGGAGTATTTCTGTTTGTAATAAAGTCCTTTTGTGGGGAAGAACTTATTCTAATTGGCTGGTCCTGGCCCCCCAGTGGGTGGACCTATGCCCTCCCTGGCTGCTCCCCTGGCCAGTCATGTGAAATCCATAGATTAAGGCCTAATGAATTTCAATTGACAGATTTCCATATGAACTAACTCCCTAACACTTTTGAAATTGTTGCATGTTATCTTTATATTTTTTGTTCAGTATACATCAGTCTTTCTACCGTTTGTGTGCAGCAGCGGTTTTGTACCTCATTTCTTTAGCAGTCTTTTACATCTCTCTCTCAATTCAACATCAATACTACTACTAGCAAATAAATCGTAAGGACACACACCTCTCTCCAACTTCCATCCACGTAATACCCATGTGTGTCTGAACAGAGAACAGTGTACCGTCAATGATAATCTCTCCTGATTATGGACAGACAGGACATGCAGACAGACAGTCTGAATAGGGCCAAAGCATTGGAGCTCAAAGCTTTAAAGAGACCAGGTGTTTAACTTCAACCAAGTACTAATGTGTTCCCTGTGGTATGAGGGACACCCTTTAGTCACCCCAATAAAAGTATTTCAGCTTTGGCAGGAGTGGAGTGGTGGGAGGGAAACAGAGTGGTGGGGTCCCAGTCGAGTCCATCTTCAGATTGGAGAGGGTCCATTCATGGTCCAAGGGCTTCCGGGTTAAGGGTCAGGGGTTAGAGCGGGGCTCTCCATCACTGTTCCTGGAGAGCTCTCCTGTAGGTTTTCAACCCTTGATGTAACTAACCTGATTTATTTGATAAACCAGCTAATTATTAGAATCAAGCGTGGTAGATTAGGGTTGAGGAAAAAAAATAAGTATTTAAGCTACAGTAGCTACAGAAATTGCCCCACATCCAACTCTCATCTTCCACCTCTTAGTTTTTGGACCCAGAGCCTGTCTCTTTCTCCTTTTTCCTCTCCTCCTGTCAGCAGTCGGAGAGCTCGGAGTAGGTGTTGGAGTCACCTTCTGTTTTCCTCCGCTGGCGGACTGACTTCTCCTCATCCTAGAGGAACAACACACAGACAGTCACTACTAACAGCAGGGTGTGTGAGTGTGTGAGTGAGAGTCTATGATGTCTGTGTGTTACACGTACTGCCTGGAAGACTCCGTTCTGGCCCCACTCTCCGGGGGAGAGGTCATCGAGTTCCTGTTCCCCCTCTTCCTCCTCCTCCTCCTCTTCCTCCTCCTCTTCTTCTCTCACCGTGTCCATCCCGTCCTCCTCATACTCTGTCAGGCAGTCCGACTCGTCCCCCGCTGTGGGACACACAGACACAGTTATGCACTATGAAAGAGACCAGCCATAAGGTAGCACAAGCAACAAGACTGAAGATTGCCACGTGATGCACTACATGACCAAAAGTATGTGGACACCTGCTCGTCAAAGATCTCATTCAAAAATCATGGGCATTGATATGGATTTGTGCCCCCCCCTTTACGGCTATAACAGCCTCCACTATTCTGGGAAGGCTTTCCACTAGATGTTGGAACGTTGCTGTGGGGATTTGCTTCCGTTCAGCCACAAGAACATTAGTGAGGTCGGGCACTGATGTTGGGCGATTAGGCCTGGCTCGCAGTCGGCATTCCAATTCATCCCAAAGGTGTTTGATGGAAACCATGGAAACCCATTTCATGAAACTCCAGACGAACAGTTCTTGTGCTGATGTTGCTTCCGGAGGCAGTTTAGAACTCGTCGTGAGTGTTGCAACTGAGTACAGACGATTTTTCCGCGCTTCAGCCCTCGGCGGTCCCGTTCCGTGTGATTGTGTGGCCTACCACCTCGCGGCTGAACCGTTGTTGTGCTTAGATGTTTCCACTTCACAATAACAGCACTTACAGTTGACCGGGGCAGCTCTAGCAGGGCAGAAATTTGACAAACTGACTTGTTGGAAAGGTGGCATCCTATGACGGTGCCACGTTGAAAGTCACTGAGCTCATCAGTAAGGACATTTTACTGCCAATGTTGGTCTGGAGACTTTATACACCTGTCAGCAACGGATCTGGCTGAAATAGCCGAATCCACTAATTTGAAGAGGTGTCCACATACTTTTGTATATATAGTGTCTCTCTCCATGTATATTCTGTTGTAAAGGAGCTACAATTTAAGTAAAGATACATTCAATATTTTTTAAAGGTGACCAGGGCCTGTATTCACAAATCGTCTCAGAGTAGGAGTGCTGATCTAGGATCTTTCCAAATAAATCTTATTCATTATGATCTGAAAGGCAAACCCGATTCTAGATCAGCAATCCTAATCTGACAGGCTTCATGGACACTGGCTCTGGAGCAGTGATTATTATTTGATTGCAGGACACTTGGAAGAGTCAGGACACGGTAAAGAGGGAAACCGAGAGGAAGGGGAAACGCTCAAACCCTTATCGACGTTGCTAGTAGGGTTACTGCTCGACCAGACTTCGGTACATTTTCCACTTTATAATAGCCTCTTACCCTCAGCAGCATCAGCGTCGGGATCGACGTAGGTCTGGACCGGCTCAATCCTGGACACGATCTCAGCCAGGTCAGTGAAGTCTGAACCTGGACACGTACAGGACTGGAATATAAACAAGATAATGTCATTATGTTAACGAGAACGTTAGAATTAATGTAAAATGTAATAACGAACACAGCTTAAAACAAGATAATGTCATTATGTTAACGAGAACGTTAGAATTAATGTAAAATGTAATAACGAACACAGTTTAAAACAAGAGAATGTCATTATGTTAACGAGAACGTTAGAATTAATGTAAAATGTAATAAAGAACACAGCTTAAAACAAGAGAATGTCATTATGTTAACGAGAACGTTAGAATTAATGTAAAATGTAATAAAGAACACAGCTTAAAACAAGAGAATGTCATGGGAATGTTGTAATAACGTTAGGTAAATATTATGTTAGAAGGTCATAATGTAAAGACGGTTATAATAACGTTATAGAAATGTAACTATGTGTTAATGTAAAGTGGAGCAGCTGTGAGATGGTGAATGTAAAGTTTGTGACGTGTGTGTGTGTGTGTGTGTGTGAGACTCACGTCCGTCTTGGTCTTGCTGTCGTTGTAGTCTGCCGAGCGGTGGTCCTTGAGCATGTTGTCGATGATGTCACCACGGGCCCAGCCGGTGAAGAGCAGCTTGCCGTGCTGGTAGCCCACATCCTGACAGACAGAGAGGACAGGTTAGCCTGGGGTAACAGACCATATGGTACACTAACAAGCTACTGTAGCAATAGAGTCTGGTGGAGACCAAGCTACAAAGATGGTCTTTTACCGTGTTATTTAGCTATGAACAGGAGACTGTATTTTACCAAACTTCAAGTCAGCTGTTATCTAACATTTTATTTTCTCTAACAATTACATTAAAAAAAGAGATCATGAATGTAAAATACATTTTGAACATATCCCAGAGCCTGCATAAGGAGACGAGACAGAGAGAGGTGTTGAGAAGGAATTGTGGAACTCACGTAGATCTCATCAAACTTGCCGAAGTCCATTGTCTTGAAGCGGTCGATGGGTGGTCTGATGTACTCACAGTAGGCACTCTTCTTCACCACTTCCAGCTGACGTACACACGACACATAGGCCAGCCTGGACTGGATCTCTGCCATGTCTGGAACCTGGGTGGGTATAGACGATAGGGTGTGAGAATGTGTGAGTGTGCATGGAAGTGTGCGCGTGTCGTTGTATGGGGTCATTTGCATTGATCATCATACCTTCACTTTCTCTGCCCAGGGGTTGATCCGTTTCCACAGCAACCACCAGCCCGACAGGCTGTCGCCGTAGTTACAGAGGTCCGTCTCGTCCTGGCTACCTACGTCGATGGCGATGACAGTCTTGGCGCCCATGTTCCTTGCGATGTCCGCTGTGGGACGTCACGTTGTGACACACACACAGACACGAGCCGGCAGCAGGGACAATAAGGAAAACCCAGTCTGGGGTTATTGTGGTTCTCTCCTAATAGGAACGTTGTCCTTCATATACTTTATTACCATATTCAAACTCACTCCACCAGAAACAGACATCCCAATTGGCTGGATTATCAACTGGATAATCACATCAAACTTCATTTCATTTCCAGTTGTATACAGTGCATCTACTTATATCGCCCTACTGCACCTCAACATTTTTTCTGATGGTTCCAATGTTTGGGTGAATTCTTATCTCCACGTTTTGTTCACTCCTGCATCGTTGATAGTGCAGCCTTGGTGTGTGTTTATGGTAAGAGTCCCAGACAGGGTTTGAGACTAAGTAACCCTGTGAAGGGTACAGGTCTCACCAGTACACTCCACAGTGTTGACCCAATGTGTTCAAGGAACTGGCAGGCAGCCTAGCGGTTTCAAGTGTTGGTCTAGTAAACCAAAGGTCGCCGGTTCGAATCCCTGAGCCGAATAAAAATCAGTCAATGTGTCCTTGAGCAAGGCACTTAACCCTCATTTCTTCTGTAAGTTGCTCTGGATAACAGCGTCTGCTAAATGACAAAAATGTAAAAAATTAACCACGCCTAAATTTTGAAGAGTTTAAAAACGTATCATTAGCGTTAGTTCTATGGGTACTAGCTATCTAAATCCATCATAAACATTAGATGGTGGCTATGGCATTGCGCCTCTTCTGCCTTTTAGAATGTGAGACTAGTCATTGCTTTATCCCGATAGACACTGGGTCCAACTCTGTGGGTGTGTCCACCCAAATCATCAAATAATCACACGTATTGTAGACCTCGAAGCCACCCAACCATGTGGCACAAACCACAAGGAGATTACACATCTAAATAAACCTAAAATCACCCAAAATAGAGAAGGATGATGTTCAACTTCATCAGGTTTGTGAAACATGGTTTTATGTTTCATTATTTTTCTTCTGCACGCTACAATGCCGACCTCCAAGAGGAGATAACAGTAACATAGTAGAAGAGACATTTGAGTAGCATGCAGAACTTTTTGTTTATTTTTCCCCCAAGTTGTCTTTTTTCCCCAGCTGGAATGCAACAGGCAATCAATACATCCATCTGGTAGAACTCCCAAATTGGTAACATCCTATTGAATACCAGTTTGTTGAGGGACATGATACTGCGTTTCGTATTCAAACTGGAAGGGAATGTACTGTCAGAGCCGACTGGTGTCTAGTAAGTCACTGATTTAGAAGCATGGGCTTTTGTTGTGTTTTATGGAATTGAGAACGCTAACTATATACCGTTTTTAAGTTGCCTAAATCACAACTCTATCAACACCCCAATAATTTGAGGAATACGGTATGCCCCGCCCATTTAGATGTTCTCAGCCAGTAAGACACCAGGAAGCCTGACTGACAGACACATAGCATTCTGAAACTCTGTTGATTTAGTGCTGATTTAAAAAGCTTGTGGATACTGGACAATGGGATACTTTGTACCGCCAGTGTCCACCATCACTAACACACTTGATGCTCTGTGTTGTATTTTCTCCCATCTGATAGGAAAGATTTATCCTGAGCTGAAAGCATGTTACAGACCAATTTCAAATACACTATGGGGTTCATTTACATATTTGTTTTCCCCCTCAGTCAATTGCCTCTATGGCTATATTTTGAAAAGATTGTTGGCAAATTAAATTTTGACAATGGAAATGACTTGAATGCTCATTCCCGCTGCTCAGATGGTAGAAAAAGCAACTGAATTCAGTCAAACTGTCCTCTTCACTATCGTCAATGACAGCCCCGACCCATGGATGATCTCTCAACCCCCCCCAACTAAAATAACTCTGAAAATGTCCTACTACCCCTTCCCTCCTGCCTCTTTCCTGTTCTCCTCCTCATCTACTTGCCTGGCAGGTTGTTGATGTAGCCCCCGTCCATAAGCAAGTTGCCATCTTTGGGGTCGCAGAGGGGCGGCAGGTACCCTGAGAGGGTCATGCTCGCCCTCACATAGCGCCACAGTGACCCTGTGAGCCACACCCAGGGGGAGGGAGGGGATAACATCTCAATAATGTTGGCGTAACATCTCAGGTTAGTCATGCGTTTTGGCAGCAGACCACGGCCCCAAACCAAAGGGATGCAATCCCAATTGGTTAACCCAGAGGTGGGTAACCGCCAAAGGGTTAGCCACGGGATGTGAATGTGGTGCTGCTCAACCTCTCAAATCGCTTCTGCATCCCCTGAAACACCTTGCCATGCACAGAGACCTGTGTGTGTGTGTGTGTGTGTGTGTGTGTGTATCAGGTCTAGGCACAGGGGTATGGGTGCAGCCACAGAGTATCAAGGGTTGGTTCGATCTCCAGACTCTGTCCCCAACCACAACCTTATGCTCCCTGTGAGTTAACCCTTGTGAAAGGTTATCGAGCCAAAGTGAAGCTTTTGCTTTTAGAACCATTTATAAAAAGTGGTGTGTTTTACAGCACTTGGTGAAAACATACAAAAAGGGGGAAGAAAACAAAAAAAATATCACCAAAAATACAGGTATGAGGAACCTTTTTAAACCAGGCCTTCAGTTCCCTGACTCCCCACCTAGACACAAGGAGCACTGGAGGTTGGTAGTCTGGTCACAGCATTTGGAGATCTCTCAGACACTAGTGAACATGTTAGGGGCAACCAGCCAGCCCTGCCCAGAGCTGTGGTCCTGTAATACCACTCCGGACCAGCAGAGGGCAGGGGGAGGCTGGGCGCTGCATGGATTGGAAGGAGAAGGAGCACCAGAGGAAGAGAAGGATGCCGCTGTGTGTGGAGTTTGAAGGGGACATACGAGACTGAAGAATTTCAGTGTGGAATCATTGAACTGAACTAGTTCTGGACTTAGAAGTACTAACAAAATGCATAGTCACCATTTTCAGCCCACATTTAATTTGAGGCTTCAATCAAGCCCTTGACTGACAAGAGTGATGGAACTGTATGTTTGTCTATGGGCATTGGTAGGATCCAGAACACTTTTGGCATCTCGCTAGAAAAAGCTAAAGGGAAACGTGTAGCATCAGCAACACTGTCATCAATATATATGTAAAGAGTAAATATATAGATGCGTACAGTACACAGACACATGCACATACATTGACAGGGGGAGGTGTAGCTGCTGGGGGGTACAAATGGTTGACAGAAGCCATTCATAAGCACTGCTCGGTATGACAACATGGGATCAAGCTATGGACGAACGGACAGACAAATAGACACAGAAAAAACTACTACAGACCACAAAACAAAAACATGAAATAGCCTATATGGTGACCTTCTCTGACCTCAACACAAAACCTTTATTTCCCGACACCATAGGATCAGCTTCAAAACCCTGAAGAGAACGCTACATGTTGTGTTCCTATAGCTAGGTCAATACGCAAAAAAGCTACAACCTATGGACCTACACTGACAAACGAGTGACTGAGGCCCAAGCTTTAGAACGTGGGAAACGGCAAGCAGCAAGCTGCGTGGAAAGGCCTCAGGGAAAAGCCTGTGTAACATGCTCAGGAAAAAGCAGGCGAGTGAGTGTACACTTGGTGTGTAGTATACCAGCCAAGTGCAGGAGAACTCGGGAGATGAAGTGGAGCAGCATGGAGAACCAAAAACGGGGAGGGGGTGGGGCACCAAAAGCAGGACCATCATGCACCTCTCTGTCTGACCCATGGATATGTACCTGCATGAGCAGAGCCTCACTGCCAATCCGGAGGCATGGGGAGGGGCTTACTGACACTGGGAGGGCGGGACAAAGCCAATTCGTAACTGTCGTGTGTATGCGTGTGAACTATTGAAGCCAAATTGAATAGAGAAGTATTGGTGTTAAGAATGGGTGGTTCTGGGTGTAGGGGAGCGAAACATTGCATCCCCTCCACTCACACACCGAAATATACACTGTATTATTAGCCTAGCTTTCCTTCCAAACCATGGGTTCCCAATGTCCGACTGGTCAGGTGGGGTTAAGGTGAGACGGAACATGAGGGGGAGGGAGTGGTTGATTGTCGGTTGTTTCAAGGAGCTTAAGGTAGAAGTTGCCCCTAACCCCAGATCTGGGATCAGATGACATAACCCCAATCCTAACATCAACCATCAGGTGGGTGAAAATAATATGACCCTGTATCAGTGGTCAGGAGCAACTTCGACCACTCCTTTTTGGGGTTGAGACGGGTCGGGGTTTGAACTTTGAACTCTGACCTGGGACATTGTTAACATAGCAACCATCCACAAGCAGGTGGCCATCCTTGGGGTCGCAGAGGGGAGGTAAATAGGGGGTGTAGGAGGCACTCGCTCTAACATAGCGCCACAGCGAGCCTGTCAGAATGGAAGATGGAGAGGGGACATCAAACATGGACAAATAGCCCCACGTCACACACAGACAGAGAGAGAGACAAAGGAGAGAGGAGAGATTAGGGTTCCACATTGTCAGAAACGTTCCCAAAGTTCCCGTATTTGTTGGGGAGATTCCAGTTGAAGAATTCCCAATTGATTCTGGGAATCCTCCAAACGGGATTTCTGAAAAACCTGAGAACTTTGGAAAGTTTCCGTAATTTTGTAAAACCTAGGAGCAAGACAGAGCTAGAGATGGCCAGATATAGAGAGAGAGTGAGGGACAGAAAAGAGCAGGAGACAAAAGGGGCAAAACATGTCCAGAACGCTCGACGTATACAACCTAAAAACGTAACACGACCTGAAATTGTATCTGACGTATACAATATAAAACCCTCAGTGAACATGGCCAGGTAACATAACGCAATGTTTCTAGAAGTAAGTAACCAGAGAGGCCAGTCCTAGAAGTAAATACCCAGAGAGGCCAGTCCTAGAAGTAAATAACCAGAGAGGCCAGTCCTAGAAGTAAATAACCAGAGAGGCCAGTCCTAGAAGTAAATAACCAGAGAGGCCAGTCCTAGAAGTAAATAACCAGAGAGGCCAGTCCTAGAAGTAAATAACCAGAGAGGCCAGTCCTAGAAGTAAATAACCAGAGAGGCCAGTCCTAGAAGTAAATAACCAGAGAGGCCAGTCCTAGAAGTAAATAACCAGAGAGGCCAGTCCTAGAAGTAAATAACCAGAGAGGCCAGTCCTAGAAGTAAATAACCAGAGAGGCCAGTCCTAGAAGTAAATAACCAGAGGGGCCAGTCCTAGAAGTAAATAACCAGAGAGGCCAGTCCTAGAAGTAAATAACCAGAGGCCAGTCCTAGAAGTAAATAACCAGAGAGGCCAGTCCTAGAAGTAAATAACCAGAGAGGCCAGTCCTAGAAGTAAATAACCAGAGAGGCCAGTCCTAGAAGTAAATAACCAGAGAGGCCAGTCCTAGAAGTAAATAACCAGAGGGCCAGTCCTAGAAGTAAATAACCAGAGGCCAGTCCTAGAAGCCAGTCCTAGAAGTAAATAACCAGAGGCCAGTCCTAGAAGTAAATAACCAGAGGCCAGTTCTAGAAGTAAATAACCAGAATAACCAGAGAGGCCAGTCCTAGCCAGAGAGGCCAGTCCTAGAAGTAAATAACCAGAGGGGCCAGTCCTAGAAGTAAATAACCAGAGAGGCCAGTTCTAGAAGTAAATAACCAGAGAGGCCAGTCCTAGAAGTAAATAACCAGAGGGGCCAGTTCTAGAAGTAAATAACCAGAGAGGCCAGTTCGAGAACTAAAACAGATAGCACAGACAGGACTGTAGATGACAATTACATTTTTTAAATACAGATAGAAACTAAATAGCATCACAGCATTAATATTACACTGAATTTTAAACTAATAGTTAAAATGGTGTCATCCATTTACTCTCCTAAACCACTCAAAAGGAACCATGAACACCGTAATCATGTATTAGTTCAGAAACCTCATTGGAAAATGGAGACCTGCATACACTGAGTGCACAAGACATTAACACCTGCTCTTTCCATGACATAGACTGACCAGGTGACAGCTATGATCCCTTATTGATATCACTTGTTAAATCCACTTCAAAATCAGTGAAGATGAAGGGGAGGAAAAAGTTAGAGAATGATTTTTAAGCCTTGAGACAGTTGAGACATGGATTGTGTACGTGTGCCAACGGGCAAGACAAAAAAAAAATGTAGGTGCTTTTGAACGGGGTATGGTAGTAGGTGCCAGGCGTACCGGTTTGTGTCAAGAACTGCAACGCTGCTGGGTTTCACGCTCAACAGTTTCCCATGTTTATCACGAATTGTCCACCACTCAAAGGACATTCTGCCAACTTGACACAACGAAGGGAAGCAATGGAGTCAACATGGGCCAACGTACCTGTGGAACGCTTTCAACACCTTGTAGAGTCCAGGACTTGTAGAGTCCAGGACTTGTACAGTCCAGGACTCGACAAATTGAGGCTGTTCTGAAGGCAAAAGGGATGCACCTCAACATTAGGAAGGTGTTCCTAATGTTTTGTACACTCAGTGTATTTCTACTCTTTCCCAGGCTATCAACAGCCACAGTCGTCCTGTTTGGTGTTTTGTTTAGAGCGTAATAATTATTATTAGCTTGGTTAGATAGATAGCAGCCGACAACAAACAAGAAAATGACTACAAAATGCACCAACATTCTCGGAAAAAGGGATCGAGAGAGAGAGAGAGAGAGAGAGAGCGAGTGATAGAGGGAGACCAGTGAAAGAGAGAAGTAAGAGTTAGAAAAAGATGAAAAGGAAGATCCATCTTCAAGCCAGGGAGAGTTAGCTAGCGCACACACACACACACACTATAAATCTGATGCCTATGACCATACTCTAAAAGCCGCCATCTTGCGACTAGCATAACATTTAAAAAATAAAGACTAAATGATGCTACATTTACACAACGTCGAAGAGACTAACATTCATTGGTTGGCTTATGGAAACATGGGGTGTTGCATAAACTAAATAGTGCCACCGCGAAGACAAAGTCCTTTCGTTACGAACGAGCCAACGGTGTAACTTCCTATGTTGGAAAACCCTGAGGTTGGTGTTAAAAAAAAAACGTACTCTGAGCTTCAGAAATTGCGCTCTGGCCATGTGTGAAGTTCTCTAGGTACAGATCTAGGATCAGCTTCCCCTCCCCCAATACTAAACTTAACCATTATTGGGGGAAATACATAACTGACCCAAGATCA
Source organism: Oncorhynchus tshawytscha (assembly GCF_018296145.1). NCBI lineage: Eukaryota > Metazoa > Chordata > Actinopteri > Salmoniformes > Salmonidae > Oncorhynchus > Oncorhynchus tshawytscha. The sequence continues at coordinate 12,520,513 of NC_056460.1, forward strand.
GCATCTTGGGGCAACTTCACTCTATTCCTGTGTGTAGCCTCCAGTAATGGGAATTTAGAGCTGTATGAAAGAAAAGCACATTGGGAGAAACTATGGGAAGCGAGGGAGGGATGGAGGGAGAGGCGTAAGGGTGCAGAGGGGTAAAGCAAATGAAGAGTGTTCTGGATCCTACTTGTTGACGCGGACAGGGGTGGAAGCGACTAGCACACTACATCTATAGTACACTAGCCTGGCCCCAGATCTGTTTGTGCCATCTACCCAACAATAACCATAGGAGATGGCATGATGGTAAAACAGATCTGGGACCAGGCTAATAGTAAGCCTATACAGCAGATGGTGAAAGTGTCCCCATATGAGCAAATTAACATTAGGGAAGTCACTGTGGCATGGTTTGTTTGGTGTTGTTTTAAAGACACGTTTTAAACATAAAACAGATGTGAGAAAGGTAGGAGGAATAACCTGAGAAAGAGAGCAATAGAGATGAGCAGTGGGAGTGGACTAGGCTGCGTCAACAGGAAGTGACATTACACTAGGGAGGAGGAAGGTGGTCGGTAAAGAGAGAGGGTTGTAAAGCTTTGCTCTCGCCGTTAGTAAACATGCCAAGTGCAGACAGGCATTGAAGATATGACTGGAGGACCGCACAACCTTATGACACCCCAAATCCAGGATCAAGAAGGACCCATTTGCTACATTTGCCTATGTGGCCTAAAATCAGTACATAAATAACATGAAACAATATAGGTTACTTTCTTTAAATGCCTTTGCTCTTACAAACTAGTGGACATTACTGGTGATAACGAATGCATGCAACATGTACTAAGACTGGATTTGGGGGAGGGGGTATGTTTCCTTCCACAAGCCAAAAGGTGTGGCCTTTGACCCCAAGCGGTCAGCAGGGGTCGTACCCCCAGCGTCTAGGTATATTTTAGCTACAGTTAGTGGTAGTGCATTTCTCACTCAGTCAGTCATCACATACATACACAATCCATATATTAAGTGTCAGTCAGTCAGTCAATGGAAAAACATATTAAACAAGCAGGGAACAGAGGATGTTGCTCTAGCATACCAGCTGTATGACCTCCCGATTAGTATTATACATCTGAAACGCATGCAGAATCTAACCAATTGATCTAAAACGCCAAATTATAACCCCACCTAGGTATTTTAAGATGAATGCACTAACTAAGTTGCTCTGGATAAGAGAGTCTGCTAAATGACTAAAATAAAATAAAAATGTAAAATGTACAATAGAGGGGCTGGGATTTTAGTCCCATAACCCATTCTCTGATACAGTAAAACCAGGGCGTTCTAATCTAAATGATCTAGCTGTTATCGTCAAACGCCGAATGACATTAGGAATGAATGATCATGTCAATCCCACGTTAGTTCTCGGGCATATTGGGCCGTACCAGCGTGAGTGGATTGAGTTAAATAGCGTTACATATGGAGTATATATCTAAATAAAATACACATCTAACGTGTGTGTGTGTCTGACTGCTTGAGAGTTTTCCTAACAGCTATCCAATTGCTACTCAAAATTGCGTAGAACTAGGACAATTACTTCTGTAGTGCGGTCAAGACAACTTCGAAATCTAGTCGTCCATTTCTAAACAGCGATAGAGCAGAGAGAAGGAGGGGCCAGCGGTTAGCTGCCTGTCACTCACCGTCTTGGTGCACACGCATGGCGGACGCCGTGATGTCAGTAGTCACATTGAAGTAGGGCAACCACAGGTCCTGATGGTTACAAAGACCACACATTCCATATGAATTGGAATAAGGAACATTCAGAGGGATATATATTATGTAGAACAAATATGCCTCTCCAAAATGTGGAGTAGGTATCAACGTCAGCTCTATTCAAGACATCTCTATCTGCAACTGTTCACAAGGTTTGCCGACTGAACCTAGCCCAGTTTCCTTCACAGACAGACATCTCTAGTAGCACTGACAGACAGTGTGACCTCTCACCTCAGCCTGCTTGTCCTGGAACACTTTGGAGATGCTGGTGTTGAAGGCGGCGCCGGTGAACATTGAGGTGATGGGATAGGTCAGGTCAAGGATGGTTTTGAATACGGAGTTCATCGCCTGTAGGGAGGGAAGGAAGGAGGTTAATAATGAGCGTGTCTGATGTCGACATTTCAGTCGGAACCGCACAGAATCACTGATCCACACTGATCCACAAATCAACACGAGTGATTCTGTGTCTCGCCGTGCTCAAACTGATCCCCTCTAATACACTACACATGTCACCTGACAAAGGAATGTGCCAAATAGGAACAAGAGAAGTGCATGATGGTATAGCGGAGGGAGGATCAGACCTTGGACCACTCGCGGGCTCTCTGCTTGGTGCGCACCGCACTCCTCTCCTCGGCGTACAGCGCCCCGATGAACGACCCGATGGACGTCCCGCCCACGATGTCGATGGGAATCCCTGCCTCCTCCATGGCCTTGATCACTCCCACGTGGGAGCAGCCTCTGCAAGAGTGACAGGGACAACAACCAATCAGAGAGAGTAGGAAACTCACTCTGTTTGAGGACTGCATTTCTTCCACTTCTTTCATTAATTTGAAAAGATCCAAAAGAACCTGACTAATTCGAGACTACAGATACCCTGAAGGACATTTGATGTTACAAGAAATCTTGATAATAATCAACAGAAGACTGGACTTCTCATGCAAAGAGCTGTGGTCCCATGACTGTCATTGAAAACATGCATTTGATGATGTGGAGTAAAGCATGTACTACTTGATCATCTACAATCGAGAGTCTAGCACAAAAGAGAGTCCACTGACCTGGCACCTCCTCCTCCCAGCACCAGAGCGATGCTGTTCCCAGTCAGTACCCGGGCCAGCCGAGAGAAATCACTGTGTCTGTCCGCAGTCTTCTCACACACCTTCTCATACACCTCCCTCTGCCCGCACACACACACACGCACGCGCACACACACACACACACGTTGATTTCAGATGATAATCTGAACAATTTGTAGGCTTCCATGCGCTAGAGACGAGAGCTTGTCCAACCATTCAGACTTGGGCCTGGTTAGCGACAGTTGCTATCCACCGAAGCGCTGTAAGTGGTTGGTAAGCTTGTCAATGGATCATTTCCCCAAGACGACCTGGGCTGGGATTCCTAAAGCCTTTGTAGCTAAAGCACTATGTTATTTCTCTTGAAAACCAAAACTCGTGTTATTCATAGAACAGCAAAGGGCTTCATTTTGAGCCGTCACTCGGTGCAAGAGAAAACAAAAAAAGATATAGATTGGATGAAGAGGACATGCTCAACAGGCTATTAAAGTATCCATAAAACCTTTGCTTGCAAACAGACTAGCCTCCTCTCTTACCACATCGTCAGAGCTCTCTTTACAACCGTCCTCATCCTCAATCTAACGGAGGAACACAATCAGATGTGTGCAAAGGTCGGTGTGTAACGAATGCATAAACGAATGAAAGAAAAGCACAACAAAAAAAACGAACGAAAGTTAGAAAGAAGTCATGGCATCTCCCCAGGGAGTCGCACCAGTTTTGAGGGGCTGCGCCGTGAGAAGACCCGGCGGGGGCAGCGGAGGTGGAGGTGTCCGGAGCACCAGCTCCTCATGTTGAGCCACTCTACGGTCCTGGAGGGCCCCGAGCCGTCCTCTTTATGGAGCAGCACCAGCTGTTTCAGGGCCCTCACCGCAGTGTTCTCCAACATCTGCTCTAACTAGAGCGAGCGAGCGAGAGAGAGAGAGAGAGAGGCATGGTTAGATACAGTACTAAGGATAAGATGCAGTCATAACTACACTGTTTTAAAAAAAAATCTCTACAAATAAGCTTAAATATGAGGTTCATGTATAATTTCACAACGAAAGTTTTAAATTGAACAAATAAATGTAACGCGGCAGCTTGTAAGTAGAGTAGCTTCATAGGTCAACCAATCCTCCAAACATAGAGCCCAAATCAACCTCCAGCTCTTCACCCCATCCCTCCTACCTGTCCCAGTGCAGGTTCCTGTTCCCCCAGGCCCACGATGAGGATGCAGTCAGCCTGTCTGATGCAGCGCTGGGTCCAGGGAGTCATACTGCTGTCTGTCTGGTACAGGACTATCCTGTTGATGTCCTCCTGCTGGGCCAGCCAGCCAGACAGACGGTACTCGTGGATACTGTTGCGAGGGGAGAACGAGAGTTTAGAACAACCAACTGGTATGGATACTGCAGAGGGAGAGAGGAAGAAGAGAGGATAAAAAAACAGACCTATCCAGAGCGGAGGCCCCCAGTCGCTCTCTGATGATGTCACTGGTCAGCAGCAGGGTAGGTCCTACACGTCAAGGACAAATAGAAATGTGTCTAATATTTCAGAGAGAACAATTTATGTATATAAAATTGAATATCACGGTCGCTCAATGTAACAACTTAGTTAAGGAACAGAATAGAACAACTTTATTGTCCACAGAATCTACTCACATTAGGCAGATGTAACTATTGACTAATATGAAACAAGACGTTCAAGTCATAGTAAGGTTTGATTGACAGTTGCTATGCTAGTCTCTAGAGGAGTGTACCTATGGCGCTGAGGGCGTGGCTGAGCTCCAGGTTGAAGGCGTTGATTGGCACCTCGTCACAGATGGGCAGTACGGCCACAGTGGACAGGTTACTGGCCGGGTTGGTGACGTCAGGGCTGGACGCTACGCTGGACAGGCCGAGGGCAGAACCTGGAGAAGTACGGGGTGAGAGAGAGAGGGAGTGTAATACATGGCTTTATCTAGAGGACAAAGAGGGCAAGTGTGTGTATGCATACAGTACATGCCTGTGTACACACTCACCTGAGAATGGTCCGCGGGCCTGTTGCAGGTTCCCCAGGATCTTCTGTCCCAGCAGGTGGATCAACCTGGTGACCACCTGTGGGTACCTCCTCTTGATGTTGTTGAGCGTTCCCTCTGGGAGCTTGACCAGCTCAGTGTCTCTGACCGCGTGGACCGTGGTGGCTCTGGGCTGTCGGGTCAGAGCCTCAACCTGGGGAAAACAGGAGGAGATCGTGAGAGCTCCAAAAACAATGGGATTTAAAAAAGGTATAGTGTCCCCAATGATCTAATACAACCCAAACATACACTATACACACACACAGGTCTAATATAAATACATGAGGTTGACTTTATTCTGAATATTAGCTTTATAAACTAATATAGTGATAACATATTCTGCCTTTACATAGAAGACCAGAACGATGAGAGCTGTAGAAATGGGCCAAAGTCTCACCACTCCTATGAGGTCTCCTCGACCGTACTCTCCTACCAGCTCCTTCTTCCCGTTAGCTTTACGTATAACAGAACGCAGACGTCCGTTCAGAACTATGTAGGTGCAGTCCGACTGGTCATCCTGCCTGGAGATATGAGGAGAGGAGGTGGAGGACAGTCAGTTCAGTTTTCATCAGACCCCCCCCAAACAAAAAAAGAGTGGTTTGGTTTCAGGACAGTGTACAGTTGAGTGTGTCTGTGCAAGGCTAGAGTTTGAAACGTATGAAAGAAAAATACCTTCAGATAGGTGATATTGTCAGTCAGAAAAACACACCAATACAGTTTTTCTGGTCAAATTAAAAATACTGCCATAAGAGAAGATTTGTCCAGATACCTATAGAGGGCTCTGCCGGCCTCCACAGCCATCCAGTCTATGGCGAAGTCCATCTGTCTGACGAAGGGGGACATGCGGATGGCTACGGTGTGGGCTGCACTCAGAACCACACTGGGCTGTTCCCTCATGATCCTAAAGACAGGGGGCAGCACAGAGCACACCAGATCAGGAAAAACACACAGGCAGTGTCTCCGGGGAGAAGCAGTCACTATGCTTAAATATCACAGGAACTGATAAACAAAGCTAGGGTTAGGAGAAGTGTTTGCCACTTTCGAACCACTTCCGTCTTTTCTACCATGACCAGATAGACAGTAATAACCAGCATCTTATCAACAGTGAGACAGTTGTGACATAGAACGAGAAACGCATGTCTGGAACTGAAGCCAACCTACTTGTAACAGATGGTGTAATAGTCAACAGTCAGTGACTACGGGTATATTTAAATTTCATGTAATCATCCAACATCCTGCATTTCTCTACTTCTAAACCCGAGTTAGGCTTAAACTAAATGGTCCAGCTTAATGCCCAGACTGTGAACGATACCCCTTTTTTGGTGGTTGAAGATATCCCTCTAGTGGTGTGGGGGCTGTGCTTTGGCAAAGTGGGTGGGGTTATATCCTTCCTGTTTGGCCCTGTCCGGGGGTGTCCTCGGATGGGGCCACAGTGTCTCCTGACCCCTCTCCTGTCTCAGCCTCCAGTATTTATGCTGCAGTAGTTTATGTGTCGGGGGGCTGGGGTCAGTTTGTTATATCTGGAGTACTTCTCCTGTCCTATTCGGTGTCCTGTGTGAATCTAAGTGTGCGTTCTCTAATTCTCTCCTTCTCTCTTTCTTTCTCTCTCTCGGAGGACCTGAGCCCTAGGACCATGCCCCAGGACTACCTGACATGATGACTCCTTGCTGTCCCCAGTCCACCTGGCCATGCTGCTGCTCCAGTTTCAACTTCCACCTGACTGTGCTGCTGCTCCAGTTTCAACTGTTCTGCCTTATTATTATTCGACCATGCTGGTCATTTATGAACATTTGAACATCTTGGCCATGTTCTGTTATAATCTCTACCCGGCACAGCCAGAAGAGGACTGGCCACCCCACATAACCTAGGAAGAAACCTAGAGAGGAACCAGGCTTTGGCCTTTCTAGGGAGTTTTTCCTAGCCACCGTGCTTCTACACCTGCATTGCTTGCTGTTTGGGGTTTTAGGCTGGGTTTCTGTACAGCACTTTGAGATATCAGCTGATGTACGAAGGGCTATATAAATACATTTGATTTGATTTGATTTGATTTCACACAAGGGTTTAGCCCAGGGGTAGGAAACCCTGTTCCTGGAGTGCCACGGGTACAGCAGGATGTTGTTCCAACTAGACACCACACCAACTGAGCTAATTGATCAGTTCAGCGCCTAAATTCAACACAGCTGGTCTTCCAGGTCGGTTAAATCAAAAACAGGAAGTGCCTGCAGCGCTCCAGGACCAGGCTTGCCCCCCGCCGCTTTAGTCCATCTCTAGTCTGGTCTCTACTAGACACCCACTCGTAGAAGTCAGACTTGGAGATCTTGAGGAAGGTGCAGTCTCTGTTGGCCTTGATGGTGAAGATGAGGGGTTCTCCAGTCAACACGGCCAGCTGGCCCACCATCTCACCCGGCTGGGTGACAAACAGACACACCGCATCCTGCTTGTCGATCATCCGCTGGTACACGTGGAGGCAGCCGGACAGGACGAAATGGAGACTCACATCCTGAGAGGAGAAGAGGGAGTTCAGATTTCAGGTCTCATGTTTTGTTTTTGTGTGTTTAGAGGGGTTGAAGAGAGGCAAGTAGAGGAGGGGGTAAGGAGCTGGGGAGGGGAGAATAAAGTATGGGAAAGAGAGGGATTTGGAGGGGAAAGATGTCAAGGAAAACATTAAGGGATGATAGGAATCTGTGATATCAAAAATCTATAATGTTTTGAAGACTTCTCCCTCATAAAATTGGGGGATTAAACAGTCAGGTGTTGTCATGACGATGTTGACAATTTTGACTTTGCAGCTGGCCCATCTAGCGGAAATCGCTCAGTTCTGCCTCCATGGCAAGATGACAAACGTCAACCTGCATTCAAACAGAGGAGAGGACCTCTCCAAGCCTCAGTAAAGTACCTGGTCTCCTTGTCTAGCCAGCACAGTTCCTGCCTTGGCGTGGTGCAGAGTCACTCTCCCATTCAGCAGAGTGGGGTCCTGGCAGAAGAAGGAAAAGAACAGAACGAGAGAAAGAAAGAGTGAGACAGCGATAGAGGGAGGGAATGAGGAAACGCTCTTGGTGGTGAAACAACGTCTGGATTCCCCTTTTGCTCTCCTGGGCTGCAAATCAAGAGGGTTGGCAAATATACGGACGGAGACAGAGCTTTCAATATCGTACATTTCAGATGCTCGGTGCCAACCATAACAGTAGATTGTGAAATGGAACTGTAAGAAGCTTAGATAAAAGGAGTCAAAGGGAGAAAGTACTGGTTGATGTCCAGTAAGGAGACATGTTTTGAAAAGGGGAGGTACTACTTGTCCAATAAGAACACTTTGGCCTTTGCATTTCAAAATATCTTGTCTAGACATGGTACATTAGCTCAAAGGACAAAGTAACTTGGTGACAGTTTTTTTTAACACAATAATCAGGTAAATGCCACATGATTACATTGTTACTTGAGTCATGGTTACATAGATAGCAACCATCTACTGACCATGTACTAAGGTTACTAAGCAGTAGTTAGTACTAACCTCTATCCTCATGAGTTTGAGGAGCTCCTTCAGGGCCTCCTCGAACAGGGCAGGGCTGGGGCGACCGGGGACAGGTCCTGGTCCTGGTGAGAACTGGTTGTCCGGACCCCCCTCCTCCTCGGGGTACAGGTACACCCCCGATGGCACCTCGTCTACGGTCACCCTCCTCTCCCGCTGGTCCTGGGAAAGAAACAGAAAACATGGAGGGACATGAATGTCAATTACAGTACACTGTGCCTGGTCTACTTTGAAGTGCAGATCTGTGATGTACAAAGATAAGAGTTAGTGGTCTACTTTGAAGTGCAAATGTGTATTTTAGTGCACTAGGTTGACTGTTAGTGAATAGATAAACTGTTGAATTACTAAAAAATGTCTGTTTTGATTTGATTTAAAATGTAAATACATATTCTGAGATGTCACTAATACTCAACCTTGTGTGTGTGTGTGTGTGTGTGTGTGTGTGTGTGTGTGAACACGCGTATATACTGACCCGTGAATAGGTGGGTGGTGTGTTGCCGTCCTCAGCGGAAACTGAGATCCGTCCCCTCTCGTAGGCCATATCGAAATCAGACCGCAGATTCTTCTGCATGCCTTTGTGTAGACACCACACACACACACACACACACACCACAGAAATCATGTTAACACAAACACGTGTAAACGCCACAGTCAACAGTCTGAGAAGCAACAGAGGTAAGTTACATTCTAGGACCATAAAGCACACTAATGTCAAATGTCAAGTCAGGTCACTAACATGCAGTAAAAACTGGACTGAGGCCACAGAGCTGAAGTTACATACTAAGAATGCAGATGTTAACACACGGACAGAGAGGAAAGAACGGAAGAGGACAGAGAGAGGGATCGAGAGGACCGACAGAAAGAGTTAGTCACCGGCGATGTCTACAGGCATGGAGATGGTCCTGCTGAGGGTTGGTGGGACTGTGGCTCCATCCTTCCCAGGATCTGGTGCGTCCTTCACGGCAGCCTCGCGGTCCTCCGCGGGCACGGTCAGGCTACCGAAACGCTTGCCGTGGCGCTGGGGGCTGGAGCGGGGCACGGGGTGGGGGGACAGGGGCAGCAGGCGCAGGAGCTGCATCTCCTATAGGGAGGACAGGACAGGGGCATGGGAGAAAGAGAGAGAGCGAGCGAGCGAGCGAGAGGTTGGGGTCAATGAAGACAGGCTAGCGTTGAATTAGCAATGTTATAATTGAAAAGTGATTAGCGGTAGCGTTAGCGGTGAATGACTCAGTCTGGTAGATGAAGTAACAAACAGAATGTCCATGTGTGGGTGCATGTATGTTTGAGGATCTGGGTGGTATGATGAATCGTGGCACTGTGTGTGTGTGTGGCGCTTGACTCACGTGGCTAAAGAGCTCGTTGGTGAGCCCTAGGTAGTTGTGCAGCGCCAGAACGGTTACTCTTTGGAGACGAACCATGATGATCTGCATGAGAAGACCGAGGGAGGAAAAGGTCACATGAACATCAAGAGAAAAAACACACGTCCACACCTGGTGACAAACACACACACACAATGTAGCTTACCTGGACCACCCGCACCAGGCTCTCAGGGTACTTCTCGAAGATGGAGAGGAAGGCCTCGACGGGTAGACGCAGTACGGTGGACACCTCAGCCGCCCGCGCCGACACCGTCCTGTACGGCTTCTGGTGTCCCTGAAACACACACACAGTGACAAGGTTCACACACACACGCTCTCAGAATATACTGTAACTCAATATTGGTAACTTTACAGACAATTTGGAGACTTGAGACATTTTTACAAGTTCCTATTTTCAGCAGTAAAGGGAGGGGAAGTTTGTGTTGAGAGTGGTTCTCACATGCTAGCTAGTTGTACCTGAAACAAACACAATGACAAGGCCCTTTCAACGCTGTCCTATTTAAGTCAGTTAAGAACAAATGCTTATTTTACAATGACGGCCTACCCCGGCCATTGCAGTGACTTGGGTGAAGCTTTTTTTTTTTTTAAATGTCCCTGTGACCCACGCACTAACAAAGAACTGAACTACTCAGCAAAATGTTTATAGTCACAAGCCAATAAGAGGGAACTAGCAGAACCCACCAGCAGAAAGCAATGCTTTAGAGACGTCTTCCACTTCCTTTTCTCAGCCGTAAAGCAAGGGTTCCAGGATGTTTGTGTCAGGTACTTTTCCCAAGTCTAAATATAGGAGTTAGACGCTAGCTACCAAATCCTCTTGACTCTAAAAGGGTCATGTGTTTAATAGTTCACTGTATACTTCCCACCAAGAGTAAAAGCGCACATAAGCCGCACTTGTCATATCATAGTGCTTCACGATATAACATTCAATTGCAAAATCATCATGACTTTGATATGATTCAACTTTAGCGGCTACGATTAAACGCACGACTTCCCTGACTTGTTCCTTGACTAAGTTCAAAGTTCTGACTGAAACGTGACAGGGGGTGACTTAAACAAGAAACGACACGTGGCATGGTGGTTTAGGTAGTGTGCAATGCGGGACAGGAAGTGGGCGTGTCTTACGGTGATGACATCCAGGATGCTGAGGAGGCTGTGGACACTGTCTCCGGGGTACACCTCCTTCACCACACCGTCCTTGCCGTCCTACAAACACACAGGGGCAAAACAGAGTACGTCATAACAAATGAACATGGACAAAAAAGCACATACATTTCTGTGTTAAAAAAAGCACAAAATAACACAGGCAAACAGTACAATTGACAGTTATCGTGAAAACATTCTGTTCATGTTAAGTTATTCCAATCTTTGCCCAAATGCAAGTTCATCGTGGCCATAACTTTCTAAATTCAGAGATCATTCCATTTGATCCTTTTCCTCCATATTGGGATAATCTGAGTCAAAAACTAATAGGTGCTAATCATTATTTAATGACCTACAAGAGAGTTAATTGTTAGAGAACTGTAAGCCCCTTATGAGAGTACCTGTTTACTCGTTAGCATGGATGGAGGCTCAATTGTACAGAAGGCAACAACAACAAAACTAAAATGTAAATGTCTGGCCATTTGTGTACATGAGAAACACACACAGGTGCACAGACACACACACTCTCACCATTCCAGTAAGGCACAGTTCTAGTTTTCCATCCTGTACCACATAGATGCTGCTGTCAGGCTGGCCCGGTCTGAAGACGTACTCTCCCTGTTGAAACTGCAGGAACACCATGTGTTTACACAGCTCCAAGAACAGAGGCTTCTCAAAGTGGCCCAGCACACTGCAAGGGGGGTGGGGGTGGGGGGGGAGATTACTACACACAAAAAGTGACTGACTGACCTACATATCACTTTGCATCATTAATAACTACTCAATATTATTGGAAGATCAGTCAGTCACAATTTACCCATGATAGATGGTGGTTTGATACTCGAACACACACGTCTCCTCCATATAGGTAAGAACTCCACAACATCTTAACACACACAGAGAGTACACTCTACACACACACAAACAAATTTGGAGAAGTCCCTACGTACCGGACGTTCTTGAGCATGTAGAGCACCTCGGAGGGCAGGTGGGAGTTGGCCACGTCAAACTCTGTAAGGTCGGCCTCCAGCACTGAGGGAGGAGGCTCCTTAGCTACCAGGGTGGGCACCTCCTTCTTAAAACGCAGAATCCTGGAGGGAGGAGAGGGGGGGTGGAGAGCAGGATGAGAGAGTGAGAGGACAAATGTAAAAGAGACTATTGTTCTCTACTCTGTAGTCACTAAGTTCGTTAGCATCATGAATTAGAATAGACAGGGTAAACCGTGTTCACACACTTTTTGGCAATGTTGAGCATTTTCTGCTTCTTTTTGAGTCGTGGGCGTGTGGAAGAGGCTGTGCCCACCAGGGAAGAGGTAGACTGGGACACCTATGAGAGCCAGAGGTCAAAAGGTCAACTAGAACAAAAAGACACATTGTCGAACAAAAGGGTACCATTTTACTTTGCTAGAACCCCCAAAACGCATCCCACCACAGCCACTAACCTTGCGCATGATCTTTCGCCCATAGAACATGACCTTGTCCCTCTTGCGGAATCGATACTTGGGGGCCTCCTGGGCTTGCAGGTCTGTGAGAAGTTAAAACACACATATATGGAGATACTAGAGCACGGACACAAACAGTATGGCAATGTGAACAATATAAAGTACCAGTATGAACATTTTAAAGATACATTATAGCATTGTATAGCAAGCTAAAACCATATATTCACAAGCAGTTGACTGGACGATTGTTTGGTCAATAGTCTGTTGTTCGACCAAGATTTTGTTTTAGTCGAGCAGTCGCAAATGGATTAAAAAAAAAATCCATGGCACATGAGACACCGGTCTGATTGACGCCTGTCTCAGTGGACTAATTCATTGAGGAGGCCGTGGGTATGCCACGGTCCAAGATGAAAGGGGGTGTGGCTAAAATGCATGTCTCTCTCCAGAATGGGCTCTCCCGCCATTTTGTATAAATTCATTGTTTCATAACTTAATTGTGTGAATTCTTTGCCCTTTGATTGTGTCTATCAATTCCCCATTACATATATCACCAGTAGTAACCTACATTTAACATTAATTCCCAATCTACAATGTTTGTTTGGTTATGGTAATTTTATGGTAATATTATTATTAGGTCTAGTCATTTACAGTTCTCATTGTTGGAGTGGACACGTTGTTCGCAGTGCTCACAGCCTATGCTACACTTCTGAGAAAAAAGTTTTGGTTCATTTCATTCCATCATCTTTTGTTTAGAACACTCCAGTCAATGTTAAGTAAGGACGTGCACCTGATTACGCATATAGAAGTAGGCCTAGGCTACCTGTCCTGCGTGCTAATGGTGGCCTATAAAATGTGCCCATTTGGGGATGTCTGATAGTATTTCTGATTGTCTTAACTCACCACCACTAATAAGCTGTAGAGCTTCTCAAAGAAATGCTTTCTTCAACTCAAACAGATCGTTAACAAAGTCTGGATTTAGAATCTGGATTTAGAATCCATTTAGAATTTTTTTTTTAACCTTTATTTAACTAGGCAAGTCAGTTAAGAACAAATTCTTATTTTCAATGACGGCCTAGGAACAGTGGGTTAACTGCCTGTTCAGGGGCAGAACGACAGATTTGTACCTTGTCAGCTCGGGGGTTTGCAACCTTCCAGTTACTAGTCCAACGCTCTAACCACTAGGCTAGCCTGCCACCCCAATGACAATAGTTTGTCAATGCATTTGAAAAATATTTCCAGCACTCTCCCTTTCGATAACCACTCGGCATGAAAGGGAAACATTTAATGCTCTGATCGAGTGGAAATGTCATAAAATACCTAGATTACTTCTTATCCTTTGCACAAATAGCCTACAGCTGTGTCTGTCCCAAGTTCACTGGAGTGGAAACTGAGGGCCCAGAATATTTGATACAATGTTACAAGTTTGCTAGCAGGAGCTTCAGGCTGGACCCAGTTGATACAATGCAAGTTCGTTGCAGACAGGCCTTGCATTGCCAATGTAATTGATAGGATACTTATATTTAAAATCAGGATATTTTCTACCTGCAGGATGCAATGTTTTTCTTTCTTGGCTTTATGTAGGCAACTTGTACATAGTTGGCAATAGAAGTTACTTTTAGATTTGTATAATTTTCATTTAGATAGAATTTAAATTAACCACATGACAATGATTTTGAGATACAAAGACTATTAGAAATGAAATGAAACTGACACGAAAACGTGCATATGAAAATCAGAACTGGCACGCAGATCGGTAGACATGGTAAGATAAATTGGTACTCCAAATCAAAAAGGTTGCCGACCCCTGGTGTTGCCTATTAACGGCAACTTCAGGAGTTTAACGGCAGAATCTGCGAAGGTGAGCGGGAGGGTCAGGAAAAGATTTAGGCTATCTTGACCTCTGGCTTCCTCTTGAGTAATTTGTCTTAATTATTTAAATCAAAAGGCATGCTTAAAGCATCAGACAAGCTTAGTACACAGATGATTTTATTAAAACACATATGGTGTCTATACACTACATGACCAAAAGTATGTGGACACCTGCTCGTCGAACATCTCATTTCAAAATCATGGCCATTAATATAGAGTTGGTCCTCCCTTTGCTGCACTCTTCTGGGAAGATTTTCCACTAGATGTTGGAACCTTGCTGCCGGATCTTCCTTCCATTCAGTCATAAGAGAATTAGTGAGGTCGTGCACTGATGTTGGGCCTGGCTCGCAGTCGGAGGTTCCAATGCATCCCAAAAGTGTTTGATGGGGTTGACGTCAGGGCTCTGAGCAGGCCAGTTAAGTTCTTCCACACCTGGCATCTGCCAAACAGATTAGTTTGTCGGACTGCCAGATGGTGAAGTGTGATATATCACTTCAGAGAACACGTTTCCACTGCTCCAATAGCGGCAACCTTTACACCACTCCAGCCGACGCTTACAGGCTGACTACACCGCTCAAGTCACGTGCGCAAGCGTTGCAAAATAAATTTAGAAATCTATATTATTCAATTATTGTGCGTCAACGACCATCTGCGTTGCCAAGGGCTAAAATAGAAGTCAGTTCTATTTGTGAGACAGCTCGCGGTGCAAGTCCTGCCTCTCCCATCTCCTCATTGGTTTATAGAAGCAGGTACCCACGTGCCATCTCCTCATTGGTTATACCCACGTGGGTTACTTAAAGATGAACGAGGTCAGTGGCGGTAATGCACCTAATTTATGAAAGTTGCCAATATAAAGTCAAGAGATGAAAAAGCGTAGGAGGAGAGATGACTAGAAACTATTTGGTAGACCGTTTTATGTGTGGCTTAATTGTCGGCGCAGAGGACCTTGTGCATTTCAGGTCAAATAACAACTCAATGTTTATTTCCCAGGACAAATTAGCTAGCAACAGCAAGCTAGCTAAATAGGTCAAATTAGCTAGCAAGTGCAAGCTAGCTAGCTAAATTGACATAAATGTTCAATGCGTTTCGACCGGTCCCCAAATTAATGTAATTGGTTCAGAGTTTGTTTTGATATTTTAACCTGCGTGTCGTCATCAAGTTTGGTGTGGGGGGACAAAATACATATATACGCGGTGGCGCACACGTGCAACCGGTTTGGGTTCCATGTTAGCATTGCGCATGGTGATCTTAGGTTTGTGTGCAGCTGCTTGGCCATGGAAACCCATTTCATGAAGCTCCCGATGAGTAGTTCTTGTGCTGATGTTGTTTCCAGAGGTAGTTTGGAACTCGGTAGTGAGTGTTGCAACCGAGGACAAAAGATTTTTACGAGCAACAACACTTGGCGGTCCCGTTCTGTGAGCTTGTGTGGCCTGAAGCTAGCATTCATTTCATTTTATAGTTATTGAAGAAAATGCATTGGAGAGAGAATGTTACACGTACTTCTGAGCTGGATCCTCCGCAGCATGAAGAAGATGAGGATGGCGATGAGGATTATGGCGATGCCCGCACCAATCACCATCCCCATCATCTAGAGAGAGAGCGAGAGAGAGAGAGAGAAAGACACACCACACACACACACACACACACACTCACAGAGACATGGACAAAGAGCGACATGGACAAAGACAGAGATGGACAGAGATGTAGAGAGACAGACAGAGGGAGATGTGGAGAGACAAAGAGAGAGAGAGAGAGGTGTGCAGCGGTTGATTAGAGCATAATTACAATGGCTTCGTGGAATGAAACACTGCACACCAGACTACAACATACGAACTAACCATGCTAGTCTGTAGCTCTTCCTCCACAAACGCCTTGATGTTGTTAAACCCTTCCTGTTGGTAGACAAAAAAAGAGAAGTGAACAACCGTATAAAACAGCCTATATACTATGTACTGTAGACAGGGAGCTTTTTCCAGAGCTGGCAAAAGCTCCGTTACTGAGTTAAGTAACTGACGTATAAAGGAATTCAGGGCTTGGGATTTGCCATGTCAGGGAAGGGGGAATGATGACGTAAAATAGTTTCACCTGGGTTGAATCAGGTCTGGATGACAATTTCCAGGGGGATCTTAAACACATCCAGTCACCCAATGTGTTGAGTTTGGCCTAACTATTTATCAACACCCTCTTAGGTCAGCACCCCACCCCACTTGCTCCTTCCTTTGTTCACCCCTCCTTCTCTCAGTCCCTTCTTACCCAGCTTAACTCAAAAAGCTCCATATAAATATATGGGACAACACAACTCACTAACAATACTTTTAATGATGATGATGACTTTTATTGTACAGTAAGCCTATTTGCCTTCTCTCAGTATGGATTGAGTTGCCGTGCGCCCATGTCAGCCTGGCTCTGAGACCAACAATAGGAACAGTGACTGTCTGCTGCTTTACTCTGCTGCACCAGACAATAACAGAGAGCTCATTGAGACATGATGCAATTTGGCTGTGATCATCTGACTATACTGTACACAGCTGTGTGTGTGAGTGAGTGAGTGAGTGAGTGAGAGGTAACAAGTGAGAGAGCCAAGAGAGATGTCTAACTCCTATGCCATACACACCCACACAGTTGGGGACCAAAGCAGAGAAATGACAGGTCTCTAACTCTAAATCAATAGGACACTTCTCTCCAGGAGGATATCGTAGAACTTGAGTGATGTCCTGCCAAAAGCACCTTCCCTGTTCTAATTCCTTCACTGATTAAGACTAGGCCCTATATGACTCACTGAAGGAGTGGAGATCCTAGCTCAGAGATAAGCTTATTTACAGTTCTGCTGCAATAGAAAGTGTGTGTGAGAGAGAAGGGGATGGTTGAGTTGACCACTGGTCACATAACCAATCAGATAGTGTATAACTATGGGGCAAGGCCAATGGGCTTTTAGTACTCTGGCTCTCAGCCAATCAGTGACTGAGCTGGAGGGCGGTCAGTGCTTATTGATCAGGAGAAGAGACAAAAGAAAGGACTTCGCTGCAGTTATTGATGAGCAGTTGGTTATGGTCTGACAGTCGGTGGATACTGTACATACTGCAGAAGACATTTCGGTTGTGCAACAGACTAGGTTCTCTCTCTCTCACTCACTCACTGTAGTAGTTGGTGAGGTCAATGGGGCTAGAGTAAGTGGTAGAGGACAGGATTTTGTGTGTGTGTGTGTTCTTACGTCCAGAGAGGCATTTGCATGTTCTCGGCCCTCTTGTTCCGAGGTGCTCTGTCCCATTCTAACCCCGCCTCTTCACCAGGCTGGTCCATCAACGGCCTCGAAGGAGACAAAACAGGATGTTGGCATTAGACATGCAGGCTACTGTTTACGTCACTCACTCACTCTCTCACACAAGTAGTAAAGCAAATAGCTTTTCAGTCGCACGGAAGATAAACCTGGACTTTTAAAAAGAGCAATGACTAATAAAATGATACTAAATACTATCTAGTATGCATTTATGACTCATTGCTCTTTGTGAAGGTTGTCCAGGTTTAGGGCTGCAAAATTCTGGTTGGAAAATTCCCTGAATCAAGAGGCAACAAGCAGGAATTCTAGAATACTCCAACCAGAATTCCTGGAAAACCTGGGAACTTTGGGAAAGTCACCTATCCAAGTTTCTGAGAGGTACTGCTGTTTATAGATACATACTGTATATGTGTTTATGCATGAACAGCAGAGCCTCTCAGCCAATCCCCATCCGTTCCCCTCCCCCACTGAAACTGGCAACATGATCATCTCTCAGTCCCAAACCGAGATAGAGATAATAACAGTGCTCCAATGACACACAGGTAAGGTCCCAAAGGGCATCCTATTCCCGACACAGTGCACTACTTTTGAACAGAGCCCTAGTCAAAAGTAGTGCACTATATAGGGAATACAGTGGCAGTTGGAACACATGATCCAGAGACAGACAATCCTACTGTGGCCAGATGGCATGGCATGGTACTAATACCCCCCCTCTTCCCATGAGCATCTCCCTGAGGACTGGTCCTCTAAGAGCGTTTACCCCCCCCAATCCCTATTTGGATTATTCAAGTTCCTTGGTGTCCACAACAAACTAGAATGGTCCAAACACACCAAGACAGTCGTGAAGAGGGCACGGCAAAGCCTATTCCCCCTCAGGAAACTAAAAAGATTTGGCATGGGTCCTGAGATCCTCAAAAGGTTCTACAACATCGAGAGCATCCTGACCGGTTGCATCACTGCCTGGTACGGCAATTGCTCGGCCTCTGACCGCAAGGCACTACAGAGGGTAGTGCGAACGGCCCAGTACATCACTGGGGCTAAACTGCCTGCCATCCAGGACCTCTACACCAGGCGGTGTCAGAGGAAGGCCCTAAAAATAGTCAAAGACCCCAGCCATAGATTGTTCTCTCTACTACCGCATGGCAAGCGGTACTGGAGTGCCAATTCTAGGACAAAAAGGCTTCTCAACAGTTTTTACCCCCAAGCCATAAGACTCCTGAACAGGAAACCAAATGGCTACCCGGACTATTTGCATTGTGTGCCCCCCCACCCCAACCCCTCCGTTTACGCTACTGCTACTCTCTGTTTATCATATATGTATAGTCATTTTAACTAGACATTCATGTACATACTACCTCAACTGGGCCGACCAACCAGTGCTCCCGCACATTGGCTATCCGGGCTATCTGCATTGTGTCCCGCACACCACCCGCCAACCCCTCTTTTACGCTACTGCTACTCTCTGTTCATCATATATGCATAGTCACTTTAACCATATCTACATACTACCTCAATCAGCCTGACTAACCGGTGTCTGTATGTAGCCTCGCTACTGTATATAGCCTGTCTTTTTACTGTTGTTTTATTTTTTTTACTTACCTATTGTTCACCAAAACTTTTTTTGCACTATTGGTTAGAGCCTGTAAGTAAGCATTTCACTAAGGTCTACACCTGTTGTATTCGGGACACGTGACAAATGCACTTTGATTTGATGACTCCTGGGATTTAGGCCTAGCGACGACCAATTAAACTCCACCCCCATCTGTTCCCTTCATCTCGCCACTTTACTTTTCTTCCTCCCACTCCCTCCATGTATCCCTACATCACAGCAGACATTCCAGACCCCCCACCATCTCTCCTAACCAATGTGTTGACGTAAATAAATGCAAGTATGCAACCCAAACAAAGTCTTTATAGGCCACACACTGAGCACAGACAAACAAGCAGCTAGCTTAGCATTCAAACTAGACCGATTTAATCAGAATGGCCGATTAATTAGGGCTGATTTCAAGTTTTCATAGCAGTCGGTAATCTGCATTTTTGGACACCGATCATGGCCCGATTACATTGCACTCCACGAGGAGACTGTGTGACAGGTGCTAACTAGCATTAAACGTATCTTATAAAAAAACAATCAATCTTAACATAATCACGAGTTAACTACACATGGTTGTTGATGTTACTAGTTTATCCTGCTTTGCATATAACGATGCGGTGCCTGTTTATTTATCATTGAATCACAGCCTACTTCGCCAAACGGGTGATTTAACAAGCGCAATTGTGAAAAAAGCAGTCGTTGCACCAATGTGTACCTAACCATAAACATCATGCCTTTCTTAAAATCAATACACACGTCTATATTTTTTAAACCTGCATATTTGGTTAATATTGCCTGCTAACATGAATTTCTTTTAACTAGGGAAATTGTGTCACTTCTCTTGCATTCTGTGCAATAGAATCAGGGTATATGCAGCAGTTTGGGCCTCCTGGTTCGTTGCGAACTGTGTGAAGATTATTTCTTCCTAACAAAAACAGACAACTTCGCCAAACGGGGGATGATTTAATAAAAGCGCATTTACGAAAAAAGCACAATCGTGGCACGACTGTACCTAACCATAAACATCAATGCATTTCTTAAAATCTATACACAGAAGAATATTTTTTTTAAAGAAATTCATGTTAGCAGTCAATATTAAACTAGGGAAATTGTGTCACTTCTCTTGCGTTCATTGCACGCAGAGTCAGGGTCTATGCAACAGTTTGGGCCGCCTGGCTCAATGCGAACTAATTTGCCAGAATTTTACGTAATTATGACTTAACATTGAAGGTTGTGCAATGTAACATCAATGTTTAGACTTATGGATGCCACCCGTTAGATAAAATACGGAACGGTTCTGTATTTCACTGAAAGAATAAACATTTTGTTTTCGAAATTATAGTTTCCGGATTTGACCATATTAATGACCAAAGGCTTGTATTTCAGTGTGTTATTATACTATAATTAAGTCTATGATTTGATAGAGCAGCCTGACTGACAGCAGGCTCATAAGCATTCATTCAAACAGCACTTTACTGCGTTTGCCAGCAGCTCTTCACAATGCTTCAAGCATTGCACTGTTTATGACTTCATGCCTATCAACTCCCGAGATTAGGCTGGCAATACTAAAGTACCTATTAGAACATCCAATAGTCAAAGGTATATGAAATACAAATGGTATAGAGAGAAATAGTCATATAATAATGACAACCTAAAACTTCTTAACTGGGAATATTGAAGACTCATGTTAAAAGGAACCACCAGCTTTCATATGTTCTCATGTTCTGAGCAAGGAACTTAAATGTTAGCTTTTTTACATGGCACATATTGTACTTTCTTTCTTCTCCAACAATTTGTTTTTGCATTATTTAACTAAATTGAACATGTTTCATTATTTATTTGAGACTAAATTGATTTTGATGTATTATATTAAGTTAAAATAAAAGTGTTCATTGTTCATTCAGTATTGTTGTAATTGTCATTATTACACACACATATTAAATCGGACGATTTTTGTGTATCGGCTTTTTTTGGTCCTCCAATAATCGGTATCGGTGTTGAAAAATCATAGTCGGTCGACCTCTAATTCAAACCTCCATTGACTGTCACTGAAGCTGATCAAACATACCCTAGCTAGGCTAACAGACAGATATTTAGCCATAAAAGCTAATGTAATATGGTTAAGGCCTACTACAGTACATTCAGAAAGTATTCAGACCCCTTCCCTTTTTCTACATTTTGTTACGTTACAGTTTTATTCTAAAATAGATCAAATTTTAAGAAATCCTCAATCTACAC
This sequence comes from Oncorhynchus tshawytscha, assembly GCF_018296145.1. Lineage (NCBI taxonomy): Eukaryota > Metazoa > Chordata > Actinopteri > Salmoniformes > Salmonidae > Oncorhynchus > Oncorhynchus tshawytscha. The sequence goes on from NC_056460.1 coordinate 12,541,816, forward strand.
ACAATACCTCAATGACACAGCAGGATTTTTTATTTTTATGTTTGCAAATTTATAAAAAATGAAATACAGAAATACCTTATTTACATAATTATTCAGACCCTTTGCAATGAGACTCAAAATTGAGCACAGGTGCATCCTGTTTCCATTGATCATCCTTGAGATGTTTCTACAACTTGATTGGAGTCCACCTGTGGTAAATTCAATTGATTGGACATGATATGGAAAGGCATACACCTGTCTATATAAAAAGGTCCCACAGATGACAGTGCATGTCAGAGCAAAAACCAAGCCATGAGGTCAAACTGAGCAATCGGGTGAGAAGGGCCTTAGTCAGGGAGGTGACCAAGAACTTGATGGGCACTCTGAAACAGCTCCAGAGTTCCTCTGTGAAGCTGGGAGAACCTTCCAGAAGGACAACCATCTCTGCAGCACTCTACCAATCAGGCTTTTATGGTAGAGTGGCCACTATCCCTATGGTGAAGCATGGTGGTAGCAGCATCATGCTTTGGGGACGTTTTTCAGCGGCAGGGACTGGGAGACTAGTCGGGATCGAGGAAAAGATTAACAGAGCACAGTATAGATATCCTTTATGATGAGCGCTCTGGAGCAAGTTAAGACCTCAGACTGGGGCGAAGGTTCACCTTCCAACAGGACATTGACCCTAATCACAAAGCGGTCGTGGCTGTGGGACAAGTCTCTGAATGTACTTGAGTGGCCCAGCCAAAACCCAGACTTGAACCTGATCTAACATCTCTGGAGAGACCTGAAAATTGCTGTTCATGTGCACCAACGCTCCCCATCCAACCTGACAGAGCTTCAGAGGATCTGCAGAGAAGAATGGGAGAAACTCCCCAAATACAGGTGTGCCAAGCTTGTAGCATCATACCCAAGAAGACTTAGGTCTGTAATCGGTGCCAAAGGGGCTTCAACAAAGTACTGAGTAAAGGGTCTGAATACTAATTTCTAAACCTGTTTTTGCTTTGTCATTATGGGTTATTGTGTGTAAATTGAGAAGTTAAAAAAAATACATTTTAGAATAAGGCTAACGTAACAAAATGTAGAGAAGTGAAGGGGTCTGAATACTTTTTTCAAATGCTCTGTATGTACTTTTGAACCCCAGCTATAGGGATAATCCATGACATCATGGTCTAGGAACCAGAGGCCAAGAGCTGCATTGGATGAAATCAAAGCAGAGAGAGTGGCTGACAGTGGACTGTCATATTGCATAGCCTGTCACAAACAGACCTGAAACAGGGTGTGTAGCATCAAGGTCTATTCTCTCTACTACCCTCTCTCATCCTCCACTGTTCATTTGTGTTTGACTCATTTAACCAACTGCTGAAGCAAAACTGTTTAGTACCCAAACTACTGAATATCCTTATGTTCATAAATGCCCATTTTAATGAAATACCATGGTAAACTAGGCCTAGCCGTGATTCCACCCAGCCAAGCAGTACTGTCTGGCTCTGGAAACATCACATGCTCTGCTGGTCTGTGCTGTATAGACAACAAGGAGACCCAGGGAAATCATATAGAAAGGAAAACATACACATTTCCATTTGCTCATCATGACATTTTCCCTGCCCCTCACTCACAGCTGAAGTGCTAGGCTTTTGTCGTGGAAAGAATTAGCTCTCGAAGGATAAAAGACAATCAATCTGGCAAACTTAAAGTATTGAGTGTCCAATGATCCCAAGAGCGAGTTGCCGTGTCCCTTCATGCCATCTCAGTGAATATTAAGTGTTGTTGTCACAGTGTATATCCTATTGTGTAACACGTAGGCCTATGCTAACTATTGCATTCATTGCACACTACTACAAGGCTTAGGCTAGCAGAATTATTACAGCGTAATAAAGATCACGGTCAGTGAAAAGGGTCAAATGTTACAGAAATCTCCTCTAGCAGAAGCAGCTGTCTCTCTCTCCCACTCTGCAGTAAACGCCTCCATATAGCTGGGTGGCTATTCCCATTGTCCTCAAAACAATGCTGCCAGTGTTGATGTCCCTAGGCCCAGGCATGGGCAAACTCTCTTTCCCTCTCTCGTCATTCCTCCTCCCCTCCCTCTCACACCAGGAGAAATAATAGCACAACCAAACCTGTTTTATTTACGTACACTGCCCATTCTGGGCCAGGGATTAACACCAACAACAACAGCCTATAGCATGTTGTTTATACTGGGTCAGCCTGTCAGACCCTAGAGAACAGACAAACTACTGTGGTGACTATGGACAGAAAGTACATGAACTCTGACTTAGCCAACTTTCTATGATGTGCAATAACGAGGGCCACAGAGAACAGAAACCAGACGTAAGCATATAGCCCAACTTGACCCTTGCTCCCTAAAGTCTATCAATTAGCATGAACTATATTACCGTTTTCAAATGTGTAGGTTAACTAGAGTATCGCCTTTGTGACATGAATTAGTAGCTCATGAGTCGTGTGCAGTTGTGAACGGTAGCATGACAGTGTGGCAATAGTAGGTCAGCTCGGGTTTCTATGTCAAAATAGTTGTTGCATAATTCGCGTGTAGCGTTGCATTACTATAGCCCTCATTAATAACCTGGTCGGCCTTTTTGAATCTAACGTAGCCGCATTCTCGTTCGGACCTGCGCAAACCGTGGGTATGTTTTTGCGCAGAGTACGGTAATGAAATTGGTGAAGTGGTGCTAATTTCGTGCCTCGGCACTCATCTACCTTAGCAGTACTACAGGGACAAACATGTTCTGGAAAGCCCATTAGAAACGTGTACTCAATTAAGTCATCTCATTCTTTTGTAGCTAGTTACATAGCTAACAGTTACAATGTGTGCCTCTACACCACAACATTCAGTAGCCTGGTTACGGTAGCTAGCTAAGTTGACACGCTTTGAAACAGCAGGCAAGCATTATACACCTACCTCACTGTCCCTGCTGGCTAGCCGTTAACTAGCCGTTAAATGCAGAAAAACCACCAGAATCTGGTTAAAGCAAAGATGCAGTCTTTTGACCTCAGCACGGACCGTGCTTATTGATTGACATGCTCGGCACAGCCTGCGCGCTATCTGGACATTTGGTGACACAATCTCTACCACAAAGACGCATCCATATGTCAATTTATTCAGCTAGACAGACCTCTCACTAGACATGTCATGATATTTATCGACATGTAAAGTGACTAAAACGATAAACACCCTTACCTGAACTGCGTGTTTCTCGTCAAGCTTTACAGTACTGTCAAATAACACACATAGCGGAAATTATCTGTAATACAACTCCTCCTATTTTTTTTATTCTACATGAGCAGCAGACCAATCAAAATCTGAAATCGTGGCTATCTAATCCAATCTGCATCCAGGGATGAAATGTTACAACATAGCCCGCCTATCTAAATATACATATGAGAGAAGTAGCCAGTCGCACTGCAAGGTTGAGAAGGGGACGCTACAAATAAACCTGTGATTGGCGAGGTGTATATGACTGACGATTACACTAACCAGTAACAAGAGATAACAAACCAAAAATGTACTGTACAGTTTATGCATGATTTTAGTAAATTAATCTCGATAACTGAACACTCACTTTAGCTGCTAATAAAATATCTATGATGGATCCTTGAACCCGAATACAAACTAAAGACAATACATATTGATCAACTGGGTATGTAGTCCATGACATTGCCCACTTTACACAGGTGCCATCATTATAATATTCAAATAAAAAATGTCACACAAAAAATGTTATCAGAATCTTCAGACATCTACCAAGATGTATATTAGATAGGAAAGATAAGGCAGCAATTTATAAAATATAATGATATTCATCAGTATTTAGTATTGAATGAGGGATGATTTATTCAATCACTGTTGTGATGGTTTAAAGGCCCTATAATTAGGGTAACGCCACATCCAAACCGCTAGGCCCCTATTTTCTATGTACACCAAGTTACTCGGTTGTCACATGGTCTCTCCTATCATTGCTATGCGGATGACACTGCTCTTCTCCTTCCCCCCTTCTGACACCCAGGTGGCGACACGCATCTCTGTGTGCCTGGCCGATATCTCACTTTGGATGTCGCCCCACCACCTCAAGCTCAACCTTGTCAAAACGGAGCTGCACTTCCTCCTGGGAAAGGCTTGTCCGCTTCAAGACCTCTCCATCACGGTTGACAAATCTACAGTGTTCCCCTCCCAGAGTGCAAAGAACCTTGGCGTGACCCTGGACAACACCCTGTCGTTCTCTGAAAACATCAAAGAAGTGACTCGTTCCTGCACGTTCATGCGCTACAACATCCATAGAGTACGACCTTTCCTCACACAGGAAGCGGCGCAGGTCCTAATCCAGGCACTTGTCATCTCCCATCTAGACTACTGCAACTCTGCTTTGGCTGAGCTCCCCGCGTGTGTCATCAAACCCCTGAAATGTATCCAGAATGCCGCAGTCCACCTGGTGTTCAACCTTCCTACGCTCTGCCATGTCAGCCCGCTCCTCCGCATACTCCACTGGTTTCCAGTCAAAGCTCATATCATCTTCAAGACCCTGGTGCTTGCCTACGGAGCAGCAAGGGAACTGCATCCACTTACCTTCAGGCTATGCTCAAACCCTATACACCCCAAACCGAGCCACATCCGGTCTCTTGACCCTCCCATCCCCACGGCTCTTCTCTGTCCTGGCACCCCAATGGTGGAACAAGCTTCCCCCCTAAAGTCAGCACAGCGAAGTCCCTGTCCATATTTTGAAACCGTCTGAAACCCCCCAAAAAGTCACTTCTCTTTTCCCGCTAACACTGACTTCGCTAATTAATACTTTGAGGGAAAATGAACATTATACGATTGTGATGTGTTGTCTCACCTAGCTATTTTAAAATGAAGGCACTAATTTTAAGTCACTCTGCTAAATGACTAAAATGTCATCCATACAGTAATTCAGCATTGACATAAATCAATTCAGCTAACAACAAGCAACACTTAAAGCATTCACAATACTAATTTCATACATTTGTGCAAGTATGAAAAGTGTGCTGTGAGTCTTGGTGCCACATTCAACCTGGAGCCAAGTACATGCATATACTGCCACCCAGTGGTGCTAACTTGTCAGCACACCATAGCGTTTATTATCTGGGATATTCAAACTGGAACATATAATTTACATGTGTATCACATTAGTGGAAACTCACACTGTTCTCAAAGCAGGCTGCCGGTTTTGGGAGTGACCTTTCATAACAGGTTAGGTAGACTTACACAGCAGGTTAGGAGAACTAACGTGGCAGGTTAGGAGAGGGTTTCGTTTTGTTTTTTGCCCTAGCACTACACAGCTGATTCAAATCATCAAAGCTTGATGATTAGAAACAGCCATTACATCATCAACATTTCTATTTTGTAGTGGTAATATTTAATTGACAAAATGCATGTTAAGAAAGCTAAATTAGTGAAGCAACAAACAAATGTTTGGCTCAAAAACCAATTGAATGTTTGTGTCATTAGATATGGCACTATTACTACTTCCTCTGAAAACCTTAGGAAAAAAGCATAGAGAAAACAAACTATTTCTCAAGGAAATAAAAGAATCATGACAATAAAATAATGTACTCGGATCTGTAGATCTATTTTTGTGATAAAGTCAAATATGCCTAACATTTAGGGCTAAGAGTTTTTCCTGACCATGCACTGCCAATAGATAGAGGACTCTAGTGCTCAAAATCCTGTTTTAGCCTGGGCAGCACAATTGAGGACTTTCAACATCTTGAAGTAGTTAACTGGGTGGAACATCCTATAGGTTAAGGAAGGCTCACATAATTCTATCCGGGTCATCGAGCGGAATCAGCCCATGAATTACACTCATTAGCAAACATTCCATAGCTGCAGGTGGCAGTAAATCGCCAACCTTGGCTTTTTACCTGTTCAAACAACACACTCCAGGTGGCAGTATGCCCCCTTTCAGTTTGTTTACCAACTCATAGAAGTAGTAGAAGAAAATGGACAACTTCAAACGGAGGATGGACTCAATGTCATTGACTGTGCGCTCACAGATGCCATAATGGAACAGATACAAAGAAAAGTCCTCTATCATTCTCATGGTACTAGCTTGTAGGATCCCTCTGATTTCTCTCTATGTGTGTGTTCACAAAGGCTAAAGTCTCTGCCAGAGAAGCCGGTAGTAATCGACTGGAGTTACTTCAAGACTGAGGTGGCCAGAGCAGGGATGGTGGATGAGTTTGAGAAGAAGGTGGAACCCTTCAGAAAATAGGGTTTTGCCAATGTGCACACGTGATGTGCTAATGTGATTGGTTCGTTGGATATAACTGCACTCGTTTAGCTGTTGCTTTCCCCCCTACGGTTCAGTGCCATCGATGCTCAGCAGAAGCAGTGAGTTACAAGTCATATGGGTAGGGTTAAGAGTTTTTTTCTGGACAAGCCAGTCACCATTGCCTCATTGATCCAATATTACTATTAAATTAAATATATTGCTATTAGATCATGTAGAAAGTTTATCATTGCGGGAGTTTATATTCTTTGTCAAAGATTGTATTTGGTAAATGAGTGCCACTGACTTGGCAGAGATTGCATTGCTTACGCATCTTCAAATCAAATGTTATTTGTCACATGCGCCGAATACAACAGGTGTAGTAGACCGTACAGTGAAATGCTCACTTACAAGCTCTTAACCAACAATGCAGTTTTTAAGAAAATACCTATTAAAAAAAAGGTAAGAGATAAGAATAACAAATAATTAAAGAGCAGCAGTAAATGACAATAGCGGGGCTATATACAGGGAGTGCCCGTACAGAGTCATTCGAGGTAATTATGTACATGTAGGTAGAGTTATTAAAGTGGCTATGCATAGATAACTAAGAGCAGCAACGTAGACATTACAGAGACGTAATAGAACTCAATGTTCTCGATCTAAACTACGCAATCTTCAAAGGAGGGTAAATCCATTCCACTTTTTGCCCGCACCCCTTTTGATTTGAACGAAAACGTCCAAACATATTTTACCATTTTAAAACCCAATACAACCACACATGTAGATACAGTACCATGCCATTAAAATCACTGAGGATGGCAAAACATTTTAAAAACGTATTTCCATTGTGGTCCTCATGAAAAAACATGAAAACAAAATATACCCAAGATTATAACATGGAAACAAAATACGTCTCATCAATAGGGAGGAAACTGTCAAATGAATCAAATAGATGACCATGTAACGTTTATTGAAAACAATTATATTTTCTTTAAGCCTTTGCAGTTTTAAAGCATTTTGCCCATAAACCATTTATCAAGGTTAATCTGAAAACTCCCTAGCGTATGAGTGGATATTCTATGGTTTGGTACACCATTCCATTCCTCTGCACCAGTGATAAGAACATAGCTTTTTCCAGACATGCTCCTATAGTGCAGCGGTCTGATATAGGCAACACTGGCTTTGGTGTGATGACTATGAGAGTCAAATCAAATGAAATTGTATTTGTCACATGCGCCGAATACGACAGGTGTAGTAGACCTTAGAGTGAAATGCTTACTTACCACCCCTTAAACCAACAATGCAGTTTTAAGAAAAATAAGTGTTAATTAAGTAAAAAATTAAATAACAAATAATTAAAGAGCAGCAGTAAAATAACAGTAGCGAGACTATCTACAAGTGGTACCAGTACAGAGTCAATGTGCATGTTATTCGAGGTAATATGTACATGTACACTATCGTTAAAAAGTTTGGGTTCACTTAGAAATGTCCTTGTTTTTGAAAGAAATGCACATTTTTGTCCATTAAAATAACATCAAATTGTTCAGAAATACAGTGTAGACATTGTTAATGTTGTAAATGACTATTGTAGCTGGAAACGGCAGATTTTTTAAAATGGAATATCTACATAGGCTACAGATGCCCATTATCAGCAACCATCACTCCTGTGTTCCAATGGCACGTTGTGGGAGCTAATCCAAGTTGATAATTTTAAAAGGCTAATTGATCATTAGAAAACCCTTTTGCAGTTATGTTAGCACAGCTGAAAACTGTTGTCCTGATTTAAAGAAGCAATAAAACTGGCCTTCTTTAGACTAGTTGAGTATCTGGAGTATCAAATCAAATCTCAAATCTAAATCAAATCTAATTTTATTTGTCACATACACATGGTTAGCAGATGTTAATGCGAGTGTAGCGAAATGCTTGTGCTTCTAGTTCCGACAATGCAGTAATAACGAACAAGTAATCTAACTAACAATTCCAAAAAAACTACTGTCTTATACACAGTGTAAGGGGATAAAGAATATGTACATAAGGATATATGAATGAGTGATGGTACAGAGCAGCATAGGCAAGATACAGTAGATGATATCGAGTACAGTATATACATATGAGATAAGTATGTAAACCAAGTGGCATAGTTAAAGTGGCTAGTGATACATGTATTACATAAGGATGCAGTCGATGATATAGAGTACAGTATCAACGTATGCATATGAGATGAATAATGTAGGGTATGTAACATTATATTAGGTAGCATTGTTTAAAGTGGCTAGTGATATATTTACATCATTTCCCATCAATTCCCATGATTAAAGTGGCTGGAGTAGAGTCAGTGTCATTGACAGTGTGTTGGCAGTAGCCACTCAATGTTAGTGGTGGCTGTTTAACAGTCTGATGGCCTTGAGATAGAAGCTGTTTTTCAGTCTCTCGGTCCCAGCTTTGATGCACCTGTACTGACCTCGCCTTCTGGATGACAGCGGGGTGAACAGGCAGTGGCTCGGGTGGTTGATGTCCTTGATGATCTTTATGGCCTTCCTGTAGCATCGGGTGGTGTAGGTGTCCTGGAGGGCAGGTAGTTTGCCCCCGGTGATGCGTTGTGCAGACCTCACTACCCTCTGGAGAGCCTTACGGTTGAGGGCGGTGCAGTTGCCATACCAGGCGGTGATACAGCCCGCCAGGATGCTCTCGATTGTGCATCTGTAGAAGTTTGTGAGTGCTTTTGGTGACAAGCCAAATTTCTTCAGCCTCCTGAGGTTGAAGAGGCGCTGCTGCGCCTTCCTCACGATGCTGTCTGTGTGAGTGGACCAATTCAGTTTGTCTGTGATGTGTATGCCGAGGAACTTAAAACTTGCTACCCTCTCCACTACTGTTCCATCGATGTGGATGGGGGTGTTCCCTCTGCTGTTTCCTGAAGTCCACAATCATCTCCTTAGTTTTGTTGACGTTGAGTGTGAGGTTATTTTCCTGACACCACACTCCGAGGGCCCTCACCTCCTCCCTGTAGGCCGTCTCGTCGTTGTTGGTAATCAAGCCTACCACTGTTGTGTCGTCCGCAAACTTGATGATTGAGTTGGAGCGTGCATGGCCACGCAGTCGTGGGTGAACAGGGAGTACAGGAGAGGGCTCAGAACGCACCCTTGTGGGGCCCCAGTGTTGAGGATCAGCGGGGAGGAGATGTTGTTGCCTACCCTCACCACCTGGGGGCGGCCCGTCAGGAAGTCCAGTACCCAGTTGCACAGGGCGGGGTCGAGACCCAGGGTCTCGAGCTTGATGACGAGCTTGGAGGGTACTATGGTGTTGAATGCCGAGCTGTAGTCGATGAACAGCATTCTCACATAGGTATTCCTCTTGTCCAGATGGGTTAGGGCAGTGTGCAGTGTGGTTGAGATTGCATCGTCTGTGGACCTATTTGGGCGGTAAGCAAATTGGAGTGGGTCAAGGGAGTCAGGTAGGGTGGAGGTGATATGGTCCTTGACTAGTCTCTCAAAGCACTTCATGATGACGGATGTGAGTGCTACGGGCGGTAGTCGTTTAGCTCAGTTACCTTAGCTTTCTTGGGAACAGGAACAATGGTGGCCCTCTTGAAGCATGTGGGAACAGCAGACTGGTATAGGGATTGATTGAATATGTCCGTAAACACACCGGCCAGCTGGTCTGCGCATGCTCTGAGGGCGCGGCTGGGGATGCCGTCTGGGCCTGCAGCCTTGCGAGGGTTAACACGTTTAAATGTCTTACTCACTTCGGCTGCAGTGAAGGAGAGACCGCATGTTTCCGTTGCAGGCCGTGTCAGTGGCACTGTATTGTCCTCAAAGCGGGCAAAAAGTTATTTAGTCTGCCTGGGAGCAAGACATCCTGGTCCGTGACTGGGCTGGGTTTCTTCCTGTAGTCCGTGATTGACTGTAGACCCTGCCACATGCCTCTTGTGTCTGAGCCGTTGAATTGAGATTCTACTTTGTCTCTGTACTGGCGCTTAGCTTGTTTGATAGCCTTGCGGAGGGAATAGCTGCACTGTTTGTATTCAGTCATGTTACCAGACACCTTGCCCTGATTAAAAGCAGTGGTTCGTGCCTTCAGTTTCACACGAATGCTGCCATCAATCCACGGTTTCTGGTTAGGGAATGTTTTAATCGTTGCTATGGGAACGACATCTTCAACGCACGTTCTAATGAACTCGCACACCGTATCAGCGTATTCGTCAATGTTGTTGTCTGACGCAATACGAAACATCTCCCAGTCCACGTGATGGAAGCAGTCTTGGAGTGTGGAGTCAGCTTGGTCAGACCAGCGTTGGACAGACCTCAGCGTGGGAGCTTCTTGTTTTAGTTTCTGTCTGTAGGCAGGGATCAACAAAATGGAGTCGTGGTCAGCTTTTCCGAAAGGGGGCGGGGCAGGGCCTTATATGCGTCGCGGAAGTTAGAGTAACAATGATCCAGGGTCTTTCCACCCCTGGTTGCGCAATCGATATGCTGATAAAATTTAGGGAGTCTTGTTTTCAGATTAGCCTTGTTAAAATCCCCAGCTACAATGAATGCAGCCTCCGGATAAATCGTTTCCAGTTTGCAGAGAGTTAAATAAAGTTCGTTCAGAGCCATCGATGTGTCTGCTTGGGGGATATATACGGCTGTGATTATAATCGGAGAGAATTCTCTTGGTAGATAATGCGGTCTACATTTGATTGTGAGGAATTCTAAATCAGGTGAACAGAAGGATTTGAGTTCCTGTATGTTTCTTTCATCACACCATGTCACGTTGGCCATAAGGCATACGCCCCCGCCCCTCTTCTTACCAGAAAGATGTTTGTTTCTGTCGGCGCGATGCGTGGAGAAACCCGCTGGCTGCACCGCTTCGGATTGCGTCTCTCCAGTTAGCCATGTTTCCGTGAAGCAGAGAACGTTACAGTCTCTGATGTCCCTCTGGAATGCTACCCTTGCTCGGATTTCATCAACCTTGTTGTCAAGAGACTGGACATTGGCAAGAAGAATGCTAGGGAGTGGTGCACGATGTGCCCGTCTCCGGAGTCTGACCAGAAGACCGCTTCGTTTCCCTCTTTTTCTGAGTCGTTTTTTTTTTTTTTTTTTTTTGTCGCTGCATGTGATCCACTCCGTTACACTGGTTGTAAGGCAGAACACAGGATCCGCATCGCGAAAAACATATTCTTGGTCGTACTGATGGTGAGTTGACGCTGATCTTATATTCAGTAGTTCTTCTCGGCTGTATGTAATGAAACCTAAGATGACCTGGGGTACTAGTGTAAGAAATAACACGTAAAAAAACAAAAAACTGCATAGTTTCCTAGGAACGCGAAGCGAGGCGGCCATCTCTGTCGGCGCCGGAAGTATATCAACATTTGTGGGTTCGATTACAGGCTCAAAATGGCCAGAAACGAATAACTTTCTTCTGAAACTTGTCAATCTATTTTTGTTCTAAGAAATGAAGGCTATTCCATTCAAGAAATTGCCAAGAAATTGAAGATCTCATACAATGCTGAGTACTACTCCCTTCACAGAACAGTGCAAACTGGCCCTAACCAGAATATAAAGAGCAGTGGGAGGCCCCGGTGCACAACTGAGCAAGAGGACAAGTACATTAGAGTGTTTAATTTGAGAAACAGGCGCCTCACAAGTCCTCAACTGGAAGCTTCATTAAATAGTACCCGCAAAACACCAGTCTCAACGTTAACAGTGAAGAGGCAACTCCGGGATGCTGGCCTTCTAGGCAGAGTTGCAAAGAAAAATCCATATCTCAGTGGCCAATAAAAAGAAAAGATTAAGATAGGCAAAAGAACACAGACACTGGACAGAGGAACTCTGCCTAGAAGGCCAGCATCCCGGAGTCACCTCTTCACTGTTGACGTTGAGACTGATGTTTTGCGGGTGTTTTAAAGGTTAAAA